>NW_015150608.1:1007715-1009826 GCF_000732505.1 Cyprinodon variegatus
GATGCCTGTTGGTGCTCAGTCCGTCTAAGTGGCGATTATGAAAGAAAGAAGCGATGCAGAGCAAACTGCCAACGATTTGTTGAAGACATGAAGACTAAAGAAATTGGAAATCAAAATATTAATAATAACAATTGTGTGGTAGTGTTGGCCTAGTGGTTAGAGCAGTGTTCTGAGAAGGTTGCAGGTACCCAGTTCGACCCCCACTGCCTGCACCCTGGGTCCCTCCCAGGTGCCTAACAATGGCAGCCCACTGCTCTCCAAGGCGATGGGTTAAATTCAGAGAGAGAATTTCCCCATTGTTGGACAATAAATGGATCTACATTTTAAATTTTTATTTTTTCAATATTAATCTATTTGGTCAAGATGGTTTAGAGCGATTGTGACGGCAACCAGGTGAGGAGTGCAGAGTTCCTCGCCTAGTGGAGCATGGTGGTGGAAGTGTCATGTTTGGGGTTGCGTAAGCGTCCATTAAAGGAATAAAAATGCCAACCTGTGACATAATCAAGAAGAGCGCGATCCCTTCCCTCCAGGAACTATATTTTTTATTTAATGATGAAACTTTTTATTAATAATTTATTTACAGAAGTATTTTTCCATCCATTGTTTTGAATAAATCATCTCTCCATATCTGCCAACGATGGTGCGTCTTCTCCCAACTTGCATAGTCAGTATTTCAAGAGGGGAGCTGGGAGCATTGATAGTGTGCAGTGCTGTATATTGGCCTGAGAACTCATGAAATAACTCATATGAGGCAACTCTGTAGGTCACAAAGTCCATGGAGTGCCTGGAAAGGTATGTGGAGGATTATCTTGAATTTTTAAAAGATCCAGCCTCTCAAAAAATGAGTGTGCAAGATTGGGAAGGAGCCCATTTCTCCTCATGCACGCTCTGTTTAAAAGTTCCTGTTCTCATAGCTCATACAAGCTTACTGTGACCAATCATCCGCCCTAACCCCTAAATCCCTCCGTCACTATATAGAGCGGGGACTGTTTAGTACACTTTATAGAAAAATGTTTTGTCCACTGCGCGGTGCCTCCGCCATCTTTGTTATCACTCTCTGTTGTCAGGTAGGGGCAACCAATGGCAACAGCGGGCCCCTGTGACTGCAAATCCCATAATGCTTTGCAAGGAGAGCTCTGCGCAAAGCATTCTGGGATATATCTGCCTCTTCTGAGGCCTTTCTTTTCTTCTCATACACTTCGTAGACACTTTTTCTCCTATGATTTCAAAAAACCGTGGTGATAAAGGTGAGCTTCAATGACCGTCTGAAACCGTAGCTCACCACAGATATACGCCTGAAAGTGTCCGCTAATGGGGTGAGCACGTAGGGCGGCCTTATATAAACATATCACCAGAATGATTGACAGTTAGGAGGACCACTTATTTAGATGATCCTACATAGGATCGTCCTCTAAAACTTTAAGTAGAGCGGTGTGTTTTTGTTTGATTTTTTTTAATAGCATAGCACCCCTAGTGGAGCTGAGAAGGAATTGCACCTCTTTAAAGCTTCCATTATATTTGTGTAAATACCTCACCGTTGTTCCTTACCTACTACACTTTAATGTAAAAGTCAATCCACCTGTATATAAGCCATCCTGACTGTACATATGACACCTCAAATCTCTGTGTTACTTTTTATTTAATTACGTTTTATTTCATTTTTATTTATTTTTATTCCTAATGCACCTTTTCCTCTTTGTTTTCACCTTCTTTTATTACTATGCCAATATGTGACGAGTGAATTTCTCCACTGTGAGATCAATAAAGCTCATCTAATCTAATCTAAATGGAGAGTGTAGAAAGTTATCATGCAAATGAGTTAAACGAAATGTCACATAAGTCCTGGTTTTAGTGGATCTTTGTGGAATAAATAGAGCTTCAGTTGAAGTTCTGCTGCAGCTAGCCTGATTTATTTCCTAAAGCTGAGCTCAGAAATTAGCAGACCGCGGTCCAGATCTGGACCCACCTGCTGGCTAATCCGGACCCAACCTGATTTAAATCATTTATAAATTACCGCATGTCGTGTGATGGCAGTGTCTAATTTCACTTGCGCCTCTTTTCCTGTTAATACGGTAAAGCCCTGGGGAGCGTCCGGCTCCAGGCTGCACGTG
>NW_015150608.1:1012076-1015960 GCF_000732505.1 Cyprinodon variegatus
GCTAACAGGGCTGTGTTAGAAAAACATGACCCAGGGGTATGGAGTGAATTGTGTTCCATTATTGTCGGAAAAAACTGGTTTTGTGAAATGAAAATGTAAAAATAAAATGCAAAACAGAAATTAAACTTAAAAAAATCTTAATTAAAGGTTTTTAAAGTAACTTTTTTCCTTAATTTTCATATTTTATTTTTTCAAATTAAATGTTTCAGACTGTGTTTTATGAATTGCATTTTTTTCAAATTGGTTTTGGACTGAGGAGAAACACACATTTCTGGTGGTCTGTTGGACATTAATAACTGCATTTTTATTGGTAAATGTCATTTGAAATGGGCTTCAAGTGAAGAGAATGTGATTGGTGGAATACAGTAGGGAATACAGATAGTTAAATTCAGTCTGATGAAGAGAAATTAATGAAAATGGGGGGGGGGGGGAATAGAAAAATTTTTTGGGGAAAAAACAAAAATTGAAACATTTTTTTTTCATTTCAATTTCTTTTATTTCAAATTTCCATTTACAATTTCCCCCCCCCGCAAAAACTATGGAACAAAATTCTCTCCATACTTTTGGCCTGGCTGCTTTTGTAGATGTCTGGGTCTACTTCATGCTGTCAGACAGGTTCTTTCTCATGTCACACGCTCCTTTTTTTCCACCATTAAAGCAAATTTATTCATCTGAAACCTTTCAGGATGGACTATAAATCCTAACTAATTGTTTTTTAAGGCTTTTCCCAGCCTGGTGGGATTGGAATGACAGTGGAAGTCGGAGCCTCACCTGTGCAAACACAGAAGACCCCGAGTATATCCGAGCCGCAGTATCCCACACCTCAAGCTGCCTCGGACGTCCCGAAGGATCACAGCGCCGCTCTCCCAGAGTTCCATGCTCCCAGCAGCCCTCTGGATGCGTCAGCAGGTAAAACATCACGAGTCCCCCTCTGTCAGAGAGTCCTTATACAGAGATTCACTTGGTTTCTTTTCAAGCCTGGTCTTTGACACGGTGACATGTATTTTCTAGAAGATGTTTCCAATCAGCATTAACCCCCCTATGTGGCATCGACCTGTTTTCAGTTCGAATTTTGATGGTTAACAAACCTCCAAAGCTTTTGGCGTCCCTGGGAGCTCAAAGAGAGTAAGCAGACCCCCTGTGCCATAGCGCTCATGTGGAAAACTCAAACCATGTCACTATGGCAAGGTGTTTTAGCATTTGTAAAAAAGTACACAGACGTAATAAATAATAATACACAGTGAATAAAGAGATTTTAATTTTACTCAACATAAAGATTAAACTAAAAGTTAGTAAGTCTACATCTATGGAGAGAAATGTGTTTCAGTATTGCTGAAAGGAAAAACAATGTTCCAATAGAAGAAATTTGTTGAAAATGTTTTGTGAAAAATGCAACTTTTTTAAAAAAAACGTCTTAATTAAAAAAAAAAAAAAAAATTTTAGATTGATTTAAAATATTTATGCAAAAGTTAATTATTTTTTATATTTAAGTCTACGTATATTCAGAGAAAACCTTAAATAGAAGGACAGTAGTTTTCTAATCAGTCAGTAACTTTTGGTTCCCATTCAGGTTACATTAGAGCCTTAATCTCTACTGGTTTTATTGGGTAAATAGTCCGATTCACTGCCTCAAAGCAGGGAACACTTTTAAAAGGAGGAAAAATAATTCATGGTGATTAGTTGATAGGTTAGCTACATTGCAAACAACCTAAAAATCTAAAATAAGTGCATTTTTTCTTGACTTGAGAAGGTAAGTGAGAAACTCTGTCGGTGGAACAAAACTATTTATATTTAAAATGAGAAAGAACGATTTCATTGTTTTATATGAAGTGCAAATTATCCAATTATCTTGTTTTATTAGGAACAATTCTCATTCCGTTGGCAAATCATCTTATTTATCTACTCAAATTAATGGTAAATACATTTAATTTGTGAAATGTTATTTCTAGATCAATTTTGCAGTGTAAAAAATAAGACTCAAATTTCTAAAGCCCCATTGACTCAGTGTCAATAAATAAAGACTAGTGTAATCTATTACCTGAGCAAAGAAACAAGAGAAAAGAAACAAAAACAAATCCTGGTTAAGTTAGATTTTAACATTTTACATTTTGGATCTGTTCATCACAAAATACAAAGAGGAGGTCTGAACTGAAAATGTACCATTAACATGGGTTTGAATAAGCTGATAGCCACATACTGTACAAGGAAGGCTGACAGGCCTACAGTACCTCTGGAAGAGCTGCAGAAATTGATTGCTCAGGTGGGAGAATCAGAGAACAGGATATTATTCAGGTTTCCTCTCCACAACCCTGAGCTTTTTAGCATAATGGTAAAAACTGCTTTTTGAAGTTGTTTGGAAGGTTCTCTTGGTTTGTCCTTTACGTATTCTCTTTGATGTGTCACATTCATTTTGACTCAAAAGTTGTTTTAATGTCATAAAAACACCAATAGCTGCCATGATGGTGAAAAACGTTCTGCTTTGACTGCTCCTGCTCCTTCATCAGCTTCGCTTACACTTATTGAATTCTTCTAATGCGGGTGGAGGATCTAAGCAGACCTAACCAAGCCTGTGTCAGTCTCTGGTCAGTCAGTGGAGCTCGGGTATATTCCTGACGTGCTAGCTGTCTGTGGTCTACCAATCCAGGCAGCTATTTCCCAAGTTTAGAACCCTCAGCATGTAGAGCACAGTTCTGTCGTTGCCTTGTTAGCATGAAATATGGCCCTCCAGAGAGCCACTGTATGGTTTGGACCCTGACATCTGCTCTACTTTAGCTCTTCCTTCCTATCTATGTGTGTTTGTGTGTGGGTATAGAGAACTGTTTTAAACTGGGCCAAAGTAGAAATAATAAATCCGCCTCAGTGAGCAATTTCCTCCTGAGTTGTGTTCCTTCTCATTTACTTTGCATCTTCCTGCTTTCCTTACCTTGGAACTGAGAGATGTGTTGTTTTGCTGCCATCCATCATAATTATACTTCTGCTTTGAGCACGTAGTTAAGTTAGAGCAGCGTGGTCTGTAATGACCTCCTTTTGGTACGACGGTTCAGTTCAGGTCATTTAGATAATGCCATTTTACAACATATGCTGTCTCTGCGCACTTTACAGAAAACAACCAAGAGTTAATGGCTCTTTTAGTAGCTTCATCTAAGAGAGAAATAGAGCTAAGCAGATGAAGTATGAGCCAGTTTTCTCATATCGGATGTTAGAGAGCTCAGGCACTTTGCCAAAGGAACAATTTAGACGATGGCTATCAGTAATAGAGAGACAGAGGTAACCAGTGAAAGTCATCCGGGTCATGGAAAATTCTCGCAAAAATCATACAGTGTATGCCCAGCTTAAGGGGTAATAAACTCACCCATCATCAGTGTTAATTACCTAACATAGCTTCAATTGAAGGTAAAAAAAAACCCACACAACTTTGAATTACGAAAGATTAAGGAACCAAAAGGCCTAAAAGGTATATATTATTTGAACTGTCTCTACTGTGTAAAAGTAGTTTTAGCAGATTAATTGTCTGAAGTCACAAAACAATCTTAGAGAAGTCATTGTTTTTTTCCTTTCTTTTGAAGGACTAGTAGTTCCATATTCAAATGTGCAAACCCAAAATCAACAACAACAAACCCAGCTGATGTAGGTCAGCATCTTCATTTAATAATGTGAAATTGTTAAGATCCATGAACTCACAGTAAAGTAAAAAGGAGGGCGAGGAGAGAGTCTACAATTTGATTTTTCAAAGCTGCATCTGAAGCACAACACATCCAAGCAGAGAACATTAGCTTAACATGAACAAAGTCATGATTGGTTGGAATTGAAACATATTACTGATAAACATAAGGTATCAGTTGCTAAAGACATGGTCCAGACACAAGAAATCATCTTTCTGTTGT
>NW_015150608.1:1016830-1026138 GCF_000732505.1 Cyprinodon variegatus
TGAGCAGTATCCGGTAATCGCCCAGTTATTGAGTCAATGTAGACTTTCACGATTACACATATGCTTGACTTAAATTCGAGGCAATCTGCCATAATCTGGAGCAATGTCTTCCACATAATAAGGACCCTGAACAAAGCAGCAAATGTACTGGAATGTCCAAAACAATAAAAAGAACAAAGTTTTTGTATAGATCTAGTCATAAAATAACACCTAATTAAAATTAAACACCCATCTGGACTTTAAAAGAGGTAGAGAAACCAATGTAATTAAAAGTCAGACATCATGTGCCATCATTGTTGATCTGTTAAACGAAATCGAACATTGATCTGCAGATTAATAATGTGCCATAGCCAGAACGTTTAAACTAGCAAAGTCATATTTACAGATTGGGCAAATTGATTTTAAGATAATACAAACTTTTGGAAATCGGCACCAATTTCATGTGCAAATAATCTATTAATTTAAACAGAATTTGCGCATTAGTTCATATTTGGATTCCTGCAGTAGACTGGTTAAAAACTTGATCTAATCCTATGGCAGTGAAAGTCTATCTCTTTCTCAATTAATACAACTTGGCAGCCCAAATAACCTGATTTAAAAGTTTTTGGGCCTAACTTTAAAAGTGGCTACTATAACAGTGTTTTTTTGAGTTAGACCAAAAGAACCAGTATACCCCCAACATTTAACTTTCCCCTCTTCGCCCACAATAAGGTTCCTTAGAGGACACTTGGCAAGACCAGACTGGGGCCATATCAACAGACCCACCGTTGGCTCCAAGCATTACAGTGACGTTTTCCGACCAAGCCGAACAGCTCACAGCCAGCCCAGAGGATGCGCCCGGCAGCTGGCCCAGCCGTGAGAGCTCCGCCTATGCTGGAGGTGATGAAAGAGACACGGACGGATCTGACAGGAAACAAAAGAAAAAGAAGAAAAGGAGACAGAAAGATGAAGGATCCTATGAAAACTTTGAGAGCAGGGACCAATCAGAGATGCAGGGAGCAGGAGAGAACACTCCTCCGACGGAAGAGTTTTATCATAGGATCGGTCCAAGAAGGGACAGAGGAGAAGGTGGCTGGGAAGAGCATATTGGGAAGAGCGGAGGCCGCGGGAAGAAAAGTAAAAACAGGAGGAAGCTTCCAGAGGAGTGGGCGGTGACCGCAGAACCCTTTGTTCCCTCTTCAGCGATTGCCTCGGAAACAAAATCGGACATAATGATGGATCTTGGGAGCCCAAATAATGAGCTGTTGGAGACGTCTTTAGCAGACACGGATGGTGGCAAACACGCCATGAAGAAAGAAGTTTACCCAGAAGAAGGCTCAACCCCTCTGTCCCAGGATGTGTTTTCTCCAACGGCAGCAGTCATCAGTCCACTCGCTCTGAACAGTGAGCTGAATGCTACAGCAGCTCCGTTCACAATGCCGTCGCCCACCAATAAAACAACTCTTGGAAACTTCGCAGGGGCTGCTTCCTCTGGTGATCCAGTTGACATCCTATTGGATACTGAAAATGCCATTTTGGGCCAAAGCAATCAAACCTTTTATAATCCTTTCTCCTCAGAGAATACAGAAGCAGTCGGTAACATGGTTGACAGTGGAATGTTCGACACCTCAAGTTCCATTCACGAATCTTCTATGACGGGTGTGTCAGAGGGAGACACCTCTGCTTTTAGTTCTGCTTCACAATCAAGCCAAGCCCTTTCCCCTAAAGTGCTGGCTTCTGCCCCACCTCTGTCCCCCTCTGATGCTTCATGGCTTCTGAATAACTCTCAGACGAGCAACAGCAGCGATCTATTTGACTTCAGTGAAACCAGCGCTGCTGGCCATCCTTTACTCCTGGGCCTGTCCTTTAACACCCCGAGCCCAGCACCTCTCCGCTCACCTAAAACCACTGCGCAAGAGTTCCAGCCCAAGCATAAAGATGGAAAGTCAACTCAGAATCAGTCCCGAAAGTCACCCTCATCATCTCCCCCCTCATCGTTGAGGAGTCCTACCTCCCCAGAGGCAAAGCCCTCCCCGCAGGCTTCCCCCGTTACTTCACCCTCATCTCCTGGTTCGGTCACTGCTGTCGGAGTTCCAGGATCTGGTCTCAATCCTGCAGCAAAGCCTTTCTTTCCTAGCTTTGCAGATCCAATGGAAGACACAGCTGTGGTCCCTCCAGTTGTCCCCATCGTGGAAGGTTGGTTGTAGTCAGCCTTAACCGCAGTAGAAGTGCTGAAGGCTCCTTAAAGATAGAACCCAGTTGTTGCCCTGCATGATGCTTCCAACCAGCTTCAGTAGTTCCAGTATCGGGCTGTATTGATTGCTTGAGTGTCTTCTACTAATCAGGGGGATTATCCTGAGAATTGCACCCATCTATGCCATTTCTTGTATGACTACAACTAAAAATCTGTAGCATGTGTTGGACTTGTTTTGGGGTGACTAACTCAACTGTCGACTATTTGAGACTCTGGATTGCCTTGATGCTAACCTGTATTTTCGAAGATCAACTGCAAGGATTCTCCCATAATTAACAACTTTCTTGTTGATGGGTATGCAGCCTCTAACCAATCACAGTTTCTCTGTCCTTAGACACACTGGTAGATAATAAAAAATAACTACACATCTTCTCTTTTTGGGGAGTTCTATCTTCGGCAGAGGTTTGTGCTAACACAATAATGATGTTCCCCCCTAACTTTGCACCCAGCAGTTTTAATGTTATCTCTCTTCTCTGGTCATTTAATTCCAATCTTTTCCCTGCTGGTCCTATGTGTTTGTTTTCATATTTACTTAAACTTAAAAGAACTTTAAAAACTGATGTCTTTTTAGAATATACAGTCATTGAAGGAAGAATTCTTATTGCCTTTCTTGTTTGTTTTTTTTCCATGTCATGACTCTTGACCTGGCCGTGTCTCTACCATAGGTGAGTCCTATTTGACTTATTTTTTGTCTCTGGTGGCTTTTGTTCCTTTATTTCTCTTTAAAGGTGTTCACTAGAAAACACTGCTCCTTTATTTTGTTATGGTATACACTCACATTGGTCTTAAAGGTCCGGAACCACAGTGGCTCAGGAGGTAGGTAGGACACAGTGTTGTTGTGTCCTTGGGCAAGACACTTCACCTGCATTGTCTACTGATGGTGGTCAGAGGGCCCGGTGGCACCAGTGTACGGCAACCCCGCTTCTGTCAGTGAGCCCCAGGGCAGCTGTGGCTACAATGTAGCTTGCCACTATCAGTGTGTGCGTGAATGGGTGAATGAATGTAGTGTAAAGCGCTTTGGTCAAGTCTCCTAACTTGGATAAAGGAGCTTTATAAGTACATGCCATTTAGGTAGGAGTTCATCCAGTAACTGGTGGGTTGCTGGTTTAGGTCCAGCTTCATCTGTTATCTAAGACACTTGACCCGTCTCGTTGGTGGTGAGGCTCTTGGACCTGATTAAGCACAATACAAGTACTGCATTTACCATAAAAGTTCAACACTAAGCTAAATTTTATTTTTATACACATTTTGGTTCTTCCCAAAGATTTACCAAAATCTCTAATATTTCTGTAAATTTTAAAGATATTCATAATTTGTGAACATTTTCACAATGTTACAAGCCAAGAGGTCTCCAAGGTAAAGTGGGTAAAGTCTTTGACTTTAATGTGGGGTACCTGGTTTTTATTCTTTATGTCACAAAAGGCGTCTTTCGTAAAAACTCAAACCGGTTATAAATATTGAAGTGGTTGGACACAGATAATTATGTTAGAAACCCAACCATTCCATCCATTTTCGCACTTATCCCAGTTGGGGTCGCGAGGGGTGCTGGTGCCTATATCCAGCTGTCTACGGGCAAGAGGCGGGGTCCACCCTGGACAGGTCACCAGTCCATCATAGGTCAACACAGAGACAAACAGGATTAGCCACCATTCACACAAACACTCAAGCCTAAAGAGAAGCCAATTAACCTAACAGTCATGTTTTTGGACTGTGGGAGGAAGCTGGAGTACCTGGAGAGAACCCACGCATGCTGGGAGAGAACATGCAAACTCCATGCAGAAAGACCCCGGGCCGGGAGTCGAACCAGTAGACCTTTTTATTGCTCTACCTTCTTGTACCACTGTGCCACAGCCTATTTTTTTTGGCCTCGGATGGGGTTTCTACCAGGACCCCCCTGGTTTTAGCTCAGCCCATCCTCCATCTAGTCCCATCTGAAGACAACCCGATCACTCTCAACACAAACGGCACAATAATCAGGGCAGAAATCAGTGCAGGTATCAGTGCAGTGAGCCCCCCTTAACTTTGTGGTTGAACTAAATTGCCAGGGCTTTTTTTGGTTTTCAGATAAACTGTTAGTTTTCCTCGTTCAGATTGCCTACTAAACAGAGCTCCCTGAGATGTGTAGGTCTTTTTTCTGCAGGTCTAAACAGCTTTCTCTCTTTCCTGTGCTGTCTTCCTTTGTCTCACATGATACTGTTTATTCACAAATAAACAACAAACAAACATAAAACACTGAGCTCCAGTAACCAGAATGTGGATAGCATTTGGTACAGACTACTACTACTACTTTAGTTAGGCATTTTTCACCTTTTTTATTGGTCTATAACATAAAATCCCCAAATAATACTTTCTGGTTTTTGTGTGTGACTAAGTGCCAAAACACAGAACGCCAAATATTTAAAAGTGGACACTGTGTGTCATTCGGAGTGATTGTTCTGGTGATGATGTCTCTATTGTCTTGTCTGGGTTGGTGTCTACCTGTGTGGGTTTTTCCTTTCCAACAGCAGATGAGGTGTTTGGTATGTTATGTTTATGGGGGTGCTGAGCTCCAGGGGAGTCATTTCCTCCTCCTCAATTTCAACACTTCCTGTCTGCTTCCCTTTGGTGGCTTCATGAGGGCTGAACCAGCCGCACCACCCTGAGAGTAGGATCCTCTACCTGACTATTAATTTACCTAAATCAATGTTTTCATAACCTTACCTTAGCATTTTTCCTCTGGATGTTACTGGTTCCGCCTGATTGTCTCAATCAAACATTTGTCATTTGTATGATTTTCTCTTTTAAAGTGTTTGTTCACATTTGATTTATACAAACTGTGTGAGAATTAAATATTGGTTCACTTGAGAAAAGGGACATGGTGCAGCTGGCTGAGCTTTCTGTTTAATGAGAGGTTGTGTCAGGGTCTAAGTGTGCCTCTGTGTCAGAAAAACTGGTATTTAAGCCCTGTAAGGAGGATAGGGTGTGTGGGGAACGATAAGGAAAGGGAATAAAGACATGCAGGGTGAGAGAGGAAGGGTTTTCAGATTAATCTGAGGAAAGAATAAGTGAGGAATGAGAGAATATGGGAAGTAAAGAAAGAAGAGAAAGAGAAAGCTTAGCAGTTTATAGCAAAAGTTATCAAAGCAAAAACATCACATGCATGTTTTTATTTGTTGATTTTGGCAGTTTTCTCAGCTATCTTACATTCTTAACCAGTAACCAAAGAACAAATCACTTTTACAACCACTTATTGCTGCTGGACTGAACATTAGCTCTACGGTACACAAACCATATGTTCTAAAACCACAAACTTAGATTTATATTTCCTTATTATGTTATCATTGCTTTAGATTCTCTTTGTAAGCATTAATTAACCCCAAAACTCCACTTTAAACAAATGAATATTAGCTAGGTCAAAAATAATCTAAAATAAGTACATTTCATTCTCACCATATCAAAATCTTTTTATTTTTCTATCAGAAACAGCTAAAAAAACAGGTGTTAGATTTCTATAAAAGCTGCATCAATAGCGTTGCCCCTGTTTTTTCTGCACAAACACACAGACGCCGACACGCACACTCTACACAACTCTACACTAAGGCTATTTGAGGACAAGCCCAGATCCTCAAAAGGCATAAATACGCTGTATCAGAGGTCCGTTTTCACCACATAGGGTTCTTTTCTGATGCTTCACAACAGGCTGTTAGACGGTAGCCTGGAAGGGCCACATTTACAGTACGGCACCACCGGGAGCTGTGGCCAGCTAATGTCTTTTGACGGCTTTGGGTGAAAATGTCACGTTTCTTTTCCTCATCGGCGTCGATTTGGGAGCCAGCAGCTAACTTCTGCAGCAGAGCGTGAGTCATTGTGGGATTTGTTTTTCTAAAGATTCCTGAACAACATGTTTCTGGAGTTACTCCTGAGATGGCTCCGGGGCAGCTGTGTGAGCCGTACTTGAGATGTGATAAAAATGGCTTTAAAAAGGCTCAGCAAAGGGGAACTTTTTCTAGCAGCTCAGATGAACAATATCATAACCTAATATTTCTAATAAGGCAGTATGGTGGTACACCTACCGACCCACCCTTCTCTACCCCCTAGAAAGAACTGCATTGAGATGATAGTCTTTTTTGAGCTTTTAAATGTCAGGAACAAATTTAACCATCTCCTGTGCTTTTATTTTCTCCCAGCCTAATTTCAGTTAATGATTTTCGCTACATGCCTCATTTCTTATGGTGCCTTCTCTCTGAATTGGACCTAATTAGCAAACGGGTGTTAGCATCAGGAAACAGACCACAGTCCAGAACAAGAGTGTGGCGCTTACTGTCCTTGTTGAAGGACTGTTTTACAGAGTTCAGGAGAACTGTAGGGATCTGTAGGTTCCAGGAACCAAAGAGATTAATTTACATGTTATATCTCTTTGTAGAGACATGTTTACGAGTGCTATGATGCAAAGGAATGCGGCAGGCGCTTCCAGCAATGCGAGCGGCACGTTTATGGCGATTACAGCAACAGGAGAACAACACCTGCAAGGTACACCTGTGATGGTTGTTAGAATTAGAAAATACTGATTTTTTCCTGAGCCCTTGTCATGTTGGGACCCTAAATTTGGGACTTTATGTAGGGTGAAGGAGCACAGCGAAGACTAAGCTGTTTTCAATCTAAGTGTTAATAGAAAAGATTATGATGACATAGGATGGAGTTGGGAATGTTTTTCACAGGTTTATAGATGGCTTTTAAAAAAGCCATTTTAATTTAACCCTACGAAGAACTGTTACCAATCTCCTCCTCTTGTAGCTCCACCCACTTCTGCCCCGCTCTTGTCCACTCTCTGCCGCGGTCATTACTCTGATCTCCCAATGCCTCTCCCTGAGCGCCAGAACAACGTTTTAAGGTCTGGTTATCTTCCTGCAGAAGTTATTCGCAGTGAGCTTGTTGCAGATATTTTTGATTTATGCCCAATATTGAATCATTTTAATTCCACACTACAACGCAAGAGGGACATTCAGGAACTAGCTGTGATTCTAGATAAAGCCGAGGCGGTGAGGAAGTGGGGGCAAGTTTAGGCGACAACGAAGGAACAGATGGGGGATCCAGGTGGAAAAAGGGTCCCAGTGTTCTCGCGCACCTCACTCTTCTAGCTGATCCGTCTCCACGAGTCGTGTTCCACAATGGCGGTCACACAAACAAAACAAGCCGGTAAGGTACCAGACAGGAAATGCATAGTGTAGAGCGGATGTAAATTTGACCAATCAGAGGCCTCCTGTCTGCGAAACTGTCTGGGCTCACCTACAACCCTGCATTCACTATGACAGCTATGCTGACCTCCTAGTTTCAAAGTATAAATCAGCCTTTACCTTACCTCTGTCCTGTCAGTCTGTGGTGTAACGTGACACTGGTGGATGAATCGAGAGATGGTGTCCCAGATGTTCTCAATCGGATTCAGGTCTGGGGAACAGGCGGGCCGGTCCATAGCTCCAATGCCTTCATCTTGAAGTGAAGGATAGAAGCGCTAAATGCAGCAAAGTCCACCACAGACTGGGACATCACCCCACGCTATGTGTAGTAGGAGCCTCTATACAGTACTTACCTCAACCAGTTGGACATAGAAAGAAACTGCAGTCACATGCAGGTGGTGTGACCCTGGCTTAACAGTTTGACGGGGTATTAGATACGCCACCCTTTTAATATAGCCAAAGCAAAGTAAAAAAAACTGGCCTAAAAGAATTACTGTTAAGAATTTTCTGCCTCAGAAGCAGATGATAATAATCCCTACAGGCTGTTTGGAGCTCCTCTTTTTACTCCTTTAAAAGTTTTCTATCATCTATGACCTGCTTTTCTGTTCATATCAGCAACTTTATGTTCTGAGCTTTACTTAGCCAGGATGTGAGCTAAAAAAAGGTAGGTCTATACTGTCCAGTTTTATTTAGCACTGGTGCAGGTTGAATCTGTGGTGTAGAGAAAGTGTAACACTAGCTTTCTATTCTAGTCTGCCAGGAAGCACATCTTGTTCCTTATGTGTTCAATATATATATATTTTTATTTATTTATGTTTTTCTTGACATGTTTCATTCTACAGATGACTAACTGGATGGTCGCTTTAACTGGCAGTTTGTGTTGATTTGTAAAGAAAACATTTTGTAAATAAAGAAACCTTTTAAACTTCAGGTTGGATGGAATAAATCTAAAATAGAGCACTGCCTCAAAGGACGATGTCAAAAGAAATTAAAAGAAAAAGGGTCGGTAAACAGACAAGAGGCAGAGGACTGTCTGGTCTGAGCGGACAGAAAGGGTTGACAGGCCAACCGAGATGTTAGGAACAGTTTCCGATTGGATAAGACAGGACAGCTTTCCTAGAATGAAGGTTGATATTTATGTTAATACATGGAAATATCATGGGATTCAGAAAACTTCTCCTCCAAAGCATTTATGATTTTACATATATTAGTGGTTGGGTTCTATTAAGAATTTTGAATCATGTTAATTAGTCACAATTAATGCCATTTTAATGCCGTTTCTATTCAAAAAACCCTTTTTGCTCCTAAATAATCAACCATCAGATTAATTGAAATTTAGAATCATTCAGCTATCAAAAAACCCCGATATTTCTATGTAACCTGTTTTAAAAAAACTGCTTGTTTTAAAGTACATTAATATTAATTGGATCACAATTAATATAAAAAGTTGACATACTTTTTCTGTATGCATAAGTTAAAGATTCATTTCTAAAACTGACAACAGACTAATGACTATAGTGCTGAAGCTTTGCTATTAACAGCTCAGCATTTGGTAATCAAAATGTAACCTTTAGTGCATTTCAAACCTATATATACCAGTTAATCACCTCCCCTAGTCAGTTAATAAGACAAACAATCAATGTTGCAGCCCACTTTAGCAGGGAATTCTATTTTATTTTGAATAAATATTTTATTTTAAAATGTTTAGTTTTTCAGACGGTGGCTGTGAAGATCGTCATCTGGTCCGATCTGGCCTGGCTGACATGATTGTTTTAAACTTCTGTTTATGCCACTGAGATGGTTTTTAAGCCTGAATATCACCAGTTAACAAACGCTTGTGGTGCTGATGTCATATTTACAGG
>NW_015150608.1:1026428-1028744 GCF_000732505.1 Cyprinodon variegatus
TGCGCTGGTTTGGTCTGCCGGCTTCCGTAGCGTCGTGATCGCGCAGGTGCGCGCTTTCAGGAAATCCTATACAAACTGTAGTCAAACTGACTACATATAGAGAAGCTCTGACTAGGCAGGGTGGGTAGACCTGAGCAGAGATTGTTTATTAAAACAACTTCCCACATTTGACTTGGACAGATTATGAGAAGTTATGTTGTGCATTCTATAATGCAAAGCCCCATTTAACGAGTCTGTGCAGCATCTCAAACCAGAACAGATAGAGAATGCACATATATTTAACCCTTTAAAGCCCGATCCAAGAGTAAAACAAAACAGAAAATTGCTTTTTTTTTGGTTTGAAGTCCCTATTTGCCCTTTTAACAAAATACGTAGAAAGAAAAAACAGAAATACATTTTTGATATTAATAATTTATTACTATGCGATAAGTCAAGATTTTTTGTCTAGTCTTCTGCCCTCTGTTATAAGGTATATCTGATTGTGTAAAATAGGATTTTGAGCAAAGTTTTTACCATTAAATTATGCAAAACGTGTCAGACGCAAAACATTTCAGAAACCGTATGTATCAAATATGATACATTTGGCATTACAGGGTTAAAAACATAATGACATCTACGTCTAAATAAAAGAAAAACACAGCCATAAACACCGTGGAGTGGTTTCTATGCTGACTGAGACAGAGAGGTGATTCTCATAGAGGGATCTGGGAAGTTTATCCAAGTTTATCTTTCTTTTATTTCCATAAAGAGGTGAGGAACCTGCTCTGTCTGCCCCTCATATTTATTTTTTTGTTAAGCTCAGAGAGAATCACGACTTTATCTGTTTTCTGTCCTCCTGAAGTCCTATCATAGGTATAGTTTTCTATTTTAACGTTTCGGTCATTGTTTTTGCACCAGTCTGTCCTGATATACGCGATGTACGACTCAAAAACGGACTCTTTGCTGTGCGATTAACAGATTTTTTTTTTTGTTTTTCCTCCCCAAAGTGTCTCTCTTCCTGTCAGACCCATGAAATTGCTGCTGAATTGCTGCGTAGTCCAACTAAAATAGACCTGGGGTCTATCTTAGTCGGAGCTATGCTGCCCCCTGCAGAAATCGTGTTGGATCGGACGCACAATCCGATTCGCTATGTTCTGGCGTTTAGGATTAGGTATGTTAATGTTTAGTATTAGGGTTATAATCGGTTTTAGGGCATAAAAAGAGTTGAAAATGACAGAAAATCAATGGCAGTCAATGTATGTATGTTTTCATTTAGCTGATCTCTGATATTTAGACTTTCTCCGTTAATTATTCAGTTTAAATATGCCTTTGTGTTCTAGAGGTCATTGTTGTCTCCCTTTGCCTTCACTTTGTTGTTTTTTGAGTTTATGAATAGAGACTCAGATGCATCTGTTTGGTTCATCCTCAGTCTCATACATTACAGCTGAAAATGCTTGGCTTCATATTTGGCAGCATGAGGTCAAACCCCTTATATTTGCTCCTTTAGGTGAAGTTGAGCACTAATGATGATTGGACGAGGCAGATGAGCAGATGAGCAGGTGGTGTTTTGCACAACTTGCCATGAGAGCTTCAGCAGCAGGGTGAAATATGCAAACCATTATCAGCATCACTCCAGTGCCATTTCCTTCTTTTCCTCACTGCGCAGCGTTCACATGAACCCGTTTGAAAGATCACGTTGTAAGAGATGAAATGGACGTAAAATGTCACTGAAGGTCACAAAGTTGTTGTTTTGAAGTTTTCCTACTGCGACTGAGATGGAGATGGGCTAAGACATGAGGTGGCTTTGGGGAAAAAGACAGACGGAGGGAAAAAAAAGATCAAGGAGCAGGGGTTGCCATAGAGACTGAGTATCAGCTAACATTTCTACAAGAACAGCAACAGATATGTAGAAGGAAAACCATACTGCATGTACCAACAACAGCCTTTTGTAGACCATGAATGCTTTCTATTTTTGGTCTCATTGAATCTGGTTTATGTTTGGGTCCTCTGGAAGAAAGGCTTTGGTATTCAGGGTGGACGTTCTTTAGGTCGTAGCTCACCTTTAAAGGCAGAAGACCTTATAGAATCATTATGATGACAGTCAGAGGTGAAAAAAGGAAATTAGAGGGGATTGTAGGAAATGGTGTTTGAAGGAGGGCAGTATGGCAAGAAATAGCAAGAAATCCTCAGTTTGTGCCGTAATTATGTAACTCTTTGGTGTATATCTATACAGTAGTAGCCATTTAACATTTCCCTGGCCCTTTGCTGGTCCTTGGTTGGCCCTTTGCTGGTCCTTTGCAGGTCCTTACCTGGTCTTTGGCTGGTCCTTACCTGGTC
>NW_015150608.1:1029720-1041381 GCF_000732505.1 Cyprinodon variegatus
CTTACCTGGTCTTTGGCTGGTCCTTACCTGGTCTTTGGCTGGTCCTTACCTGGTCTTTGGCTGGTCCTTACCTGGTCTTTGGCTGGTCCTTACCTGGTCTTTGGCTGGTCCATACCTGGTCTTTGGCTGGCCCTTGACTGGCCTTTTGCTGGACCTTAGCTGGCCCTTGGATGGTCCTTAACTGGCGATTTGCTGTTCCTTACCTGGCCCTTTGCTGGTCCCTACCTGGTCTTTGGCTGGCTTTTTGCTGGCCCTTGGATGGTCCTTACCTGGCCCTTTGCTGGTCCTTACCTGGTCTTTGGCTGGCTTTTTGCTGGCCCTTAGCTGGCCTTTGGATGGTCCTTGGCTGGTCCTTAGCTGGTCTTTGGCTGGATGGTCCCCTACAATTCCTTTTTAGACATCAATCTTTGTACTAAAATATTCTTTCTGTCATGATTTGTGATCTAAAGAGATGTGCCATCTCCTGGTCAGACCATGTTATTCAGTGAAAGGGTGGAGTCAGAGTAAACAACTATGCAAGTGGGGGGAAATGTCATGAAAGCTGTATAAAACGAAATGCCGTTGCCTAAGTCTTAAGTTAGAGACCCAAAAGAGCTACAGCTTTAACTGCAGCCATTAAGGGTTTCCACCACATGTTGTCTCTCAGAAGCTGAACAAACATACTCTACCCTCTCTACCTGCAGGTTATAATTAAAAGGTTTATAAGCCTTGTCCCAGTTATTCTCCACTTTAAGCTTATTCTAGCCTAAGAATATCTGTAGTTGGAGCGTGCTAGAAGGTTCACAGAGGATGGATGTCTTGATTCTCCTCTGAACTACTGGACCAGGTCTTCATGTGTTTTCCAGTGAAGTTTCCTCTAACGGTGTCTATAAAGTGTTGGAAGTGTATAGATGTTCACCCAGCTGCCCTCAATCCCCTCATCCTTTCCACATCCTCCCATCAGCTGGCCCACCAGGGGTTTTTCTGCCACCCCTCTTGCGGGGTGCCTGTTGCCGTAGCAACATGAGGCAGGCTTCTGGCGACTAATGTGAATAGGGGCTAGCGAGGAAACAATAGGCGTTTGGGGGGTGTTGTGGTGGGATGCGGCTGAGCTATAAATAGATTTATAGCTCAGCCGCTTCATCCTGTCTTGGATTTTCCTTCTTCTCCTCCTCTACACCTGTGATCAGCACTCCTTTATCTCCTGCTGTTCTGTACTTAGAGGAAACTGAGGGATTTTAATTTTATTGAAGGACCGGCTAACACCAGAGCTCATGGGTAATCATAGCTTCTGCCAGCCAGACGTGGTGAAATCAACCCGTCTACCTGGGCGTCCACGGCCGCCCGCCGTCTAGATAGTTCTATAAAAAGAGACAGATGGTGATTTTTGCTCTACTTTTCCTTCCAAACTTGCCTTTAAATTTGTGTCAGCTGGAGCAGTTTGAAGCCGGACTGAAGAAGCTATGAAAGCAGAACCGTCTCAGATGGTAACAAGGTTGAGTCACACAATGAGATTGGAGTAAATGAGTTCAAACCAAACATCTTATGGCAACATTTAGAATTCTGATATCCACGTTTCTGAAGTTTTCTTCTGGAAAATGTTAAAAAGCTGCATCAGTGCACCCTGATGCCTGATTGTTAGTGACACAGCCCCCTGCTGTGCTTCTCCTTGCACTTCCTCTAAGTCAGACTCATGACGGGTCACCAAAATACCAAATCTGCTGGAGCTGTGCTGAAAATGCCACCTCCCCGAAGCGTAGGGCCCACCATCCACTGGGGGCTGTTACATCATCAGTGGAGCTCTGATGTTTTTATCAATTCATTTTAATATCAGTCAGAAGCAACTAAGGACACCACAACCAATCATCTTTAGCTAAAAAACAAAACACTGATGAAAAATTAATATTTTAAACAGATTTAATTGTAAAGATCTTCATGTTTAAACACAATTTGGTATTGCTGAAAACAAACAGGAACTAGCAACATATTTCATTATATCAAGCCCCTGTCACACCTTGACGATTTAGCTAAAGAACGCTGAAACACGTCGACAGTTAGCGACTACATTGAGATACATCTGGCATACGGCAAAATTCCGTTACGTTACAGGTAAGTTATCTGATCGTTGACATATGTTAAGTTACTCATAAGTCGTGGCGTCTAGCTCATTCAAAACCTACGTGCGCATAACTTGTGCGTAAAATATCAATGCGTATCAACGTCTCTGACGAGTTCCAGACGAGCGCTGAACGTGTTTCTAACTTACAGCTATTGTTTAATGGCGTATTGGCAGCGTTTTGGTACATGAATCAGATACACATATTTTATTTTATTTTTAATTTAACCTTTATTTTACCAGGACGTCCCTTGAGATGAAATCTCTTTTTTTTCGAGGGAGACCTGAAAAGAGGCAGCAGTACAGTGAGACATATAAGAACAAGGACAACATAATAAAATCAATCATAAACTAGACTCTAGAATAACAGTTACAATTCTCTGTGCAAGCGGTTTTCAATAGTGATTTAAAATGCTGTAGCGTAATAAGAGTCCGTAATTGCAGGGAGTTTGGAATATTGTGCCACGACCATGGTGCTGCATAGAAAAATGATGTTTTGCCAAGATCTGTGTTGATCCTGGGAATAGTGAAAAGAAAACGACTTGAAGAGCGTGAGTTGTAACCACTGTTAGCTACAGACATGAGGTGACGAATATACCACAGATATACATATTTCAATTTGGAAAAATACCTAAATTATGTTTTTCCCTCCCCCAAAATAGTAATTGCATTAAAGTATATTGTGTTAAAGGTTAATAATGTATTTCCTGTACTATGTAATCCATTAAAATCCTTTCTGTTTTATCACTGGTCTGTGCCCGACCTGTGTCGGAAATGGGATCCTACGCTACTTCAGGGAGCCAAATGTTTAGGCTTTGGATTTAAACATAAATCTAGTCTTTTAGAGTTTTATGTTTTCCTTTCGTGTTAATATTATGGTATACAGTGCGTAGCCTAAAGAAAGAAACAACTAAAATGCAGATACACATGGTTTAATCATATTTGTATGCCTGCTCTGAGCATGTCTGATGATGTCAGAGAAGCAGTTTAATGAAGAGAATCTAAAAAGCATCAAAATTGTCTCAGTAAAATGATTAAAAAACTGTTTTAGGCTGTGTATTGGTATTCTTAAGTGGGTTAAGGATAGATATAAATCATTTTAGTACCATAATTACATTATTTATTGAAACCCGGATGTACATATATTTGTGGCACATTCTCAAATGAGCTGATGGCACGGATCAGATAGTGACAGTGCTGCTAAATTTGGATATTAAGTGTTTACACTTTATTTTTTTCTTTTATTGGATTGAATCTTCGTTTTGCAACAAAATTTAGTCTCAGCTGAAATGATATTGTGTCGATGTTAGAAGTAAAATATTTACATATTTTAGACCCATCATCATTTATAAAACAATTGGTAATATACTAAATAGCTTTTATTTTGAATTAACGCTTTAATTCTGGGCTGCTCTAGAAGTTATGTGGGTGTTTTTTTTTTTTTTTTAAAGATGAATCATTTTAAAAAGTTAAATATTTTATCTTTATCGGTTCTTTATCTTAGGTGTATGGAGAGCAAATGGAAACCACACTTCTTTTGCTCTTCATTCTGTAGGTCTATAAAATCACAGTTGAACGTGTTTAATTTTGTTGCCGTATAATGTGAAAAATACAAAAACAACATAATCAACAACAGAATGTGATCAAGTTCAGTGGGATCAATAATTTTGCAGGTCAGTCGATTCAGGTGCTTCTATAAAAATAAAATCTGGTGTAATTAGGATATAAAACCTCAAACCGACGCCTCAGGCTGTACTTTATTGTTTTCCTTGATGTTTTGGGGTAGAATGGTAGAATTATTTAAACTATCCCACCTGTTAGCCTAGCCTCCTTTTATTTCCAGGGCTTTTTGTTGTGAACCTACACAAACATATTAATTCCCATTTTCCTTTCCTCCATTGTTGCCACTCTCCCCTCCTCAAGTTAATGCCTCTAGACTCCATCTGTCGGCCCTCATCTATCTGCCTCCCACTCCTCCTTCCCAGTCCTGCCTTGTCCCCATGTGCCCATCTGACTTTTTCATAAATTGTTGTTTTGTGCTGACATTTAGCCCTCAGTGTAATCCAACAGCCTCGGGAACGCCTGGACTTGCCGGGTGGCTTGACTGGCAGTGTATGTTAAATTCAGCCTGTCACTTTCTGCCCTCAGATAATCCTCACATTTCCACCACACTCACCTTTAGTTGGAATTGTGTGCTGGGTTAATTAGATTAAGCGGCTCTGAAGTTGTCAGATTCTACCTGTTCGGTAATGTTTTTATCCCCCCACATCCATTTTTGTTTGGTGTTCTCCAAGGCTCTGTCTTCGGGTTCCTCCTGTTTTGTTATGTCTACACCTTCTTTAGTAGATTCTGACAACTATGAGGACAACTTATCAATGCTACACAGTTAATATTAAGTCCTTTTAACCTAATAAAGTTTCTAAACAGTATGTTTTACTAAAGAAATTAGACTCAGTCACACAGGAAACTGAAAAGTGGATGGTTCTACTGTTTATGTAAATTAACAAGAGACCCTCAGATCTCTTGGTACTTTAAATGTATTCTTTTAGAAAACTCTATATAGAACAGAATCATCCAGCTACTGATGTAACGTCAGGTCTTGGTATCTTTTCAAATTGCTTTAAAAAATGTTCTATTCACTTTGATTCATCTCAGTTTATTTATATAGAGCTAATTTACAACAGATGTCAGAAAAATCTAAGTAAATCAAAGTAAAACCAGCTGATTTCATACAAGCATTGACTCTGTAGGATTCGCTCCTCCTGGATGAGCATGTGGTTAAGGTAGAGGGCGACAGTGGCGTTGGATGGAGGAGTTTGCCCTGTAATCGTAGGGTTGGCGGTTCAAGCCCCGACTCCGACTTTCATTGTCGTTGTGTCCTTGGGCAAGACACTTCACCTGCATTGTCTACTGATGGTGGTCAGAGGGCCCGGTGGCGCCAGTGTACGGCAGCCTCGCTTCTGTCAGTGAGCCTCAGGGCAGCTGTGGCTACAATGTAGGTTGCCACCATCAGTGTGTGAGTGTGTGTGTGAATGGGTGAATGAATGTGGTGTAAAGCGCTTTGGTCAAGTCTCCTAACTTGAATAAAGGCGCTATATAAGTACATGCCATTTACCATTACCATTTAGACATTTTGTCACGTATTCGGCACACCTCACACTAAGCATGCATGAAGTGACAGTGGAGAGGAAAAATGTTAATAGGAAGCAGAACCTTACCGGTCTGATTAGCCTTCTGCTTAGGCCAACTTGTGGTTTGAGTAAACAGAAGAAGACGCACAATAGGGACATAAAACAGTGATCTATAAAGACTTTACATCTTAGAAAAGGTAACAGTAAACCAGTTCCATTGGAGGCTCTGTCTGGGAAAAAAATAGATTAGAATCTGGGCCAGTTTTCACCCCAGAACTTCACTTGAACTGATCTGACATTGGAGAAATTTACCTCTGCATTTAACCCATCCCCTTTGGGAGCAGCCAGGTGCCATCATGCTGCGCCTGGGGAGCCGTGTGGGGTTAAGGGTCTTGCTCAGGGACCCTCAGTGGAGGCTGTGGGAATCGAACCGGGTACTTGCAACCTCTGCACTGCTCTAACGACTAGGCCAACACTTCCCAGATAAACACATTACTACTACCAGAACGGATAAAACAGAGAAAATACAGTTGGTCACATAAAATAATAATAATAATAATAATAATAATACATTTTATTTGAAAGCGCCTTATCACAACACCCAAGGACACTGTACAGGCAGAAAAGCGGAACCCCTAGCTATGTCTAGAAGAGAAACAGGAATAAAAACTGTAAAACAGGCACAGGTCTATTATCTATTATCTAAGGTGATGATGGCAGCAGCACAGATGATATTTCTCTCCAGGATGGAGTCACAGCCAAACAGGAACAGACCAGATGAAGCTACTATGAGAAAAAGCAGAGAGAGCAGAACATTAGAGATTGAACTAACAGATTCTGCACAGTGGGAGAATAGAGATAGAAAGATGTAAAGTTGTCCCTATGTCCTCCAGCAGCTTAAACCTATAGTAGCATAACTAGATTCCTTTCTCACCACGTATACCAGCATTCTCCTGAAGTCCTGTCATTATTGCCTAATCACAGTCATAATAAATTTCTCCACTGTGAGATCAATAAAGTCAATAAATCAATAGAGTCTTCCACACAAAGTTAAAACTCAAAACAAGCTGCTTTTTTATTGAGGAGTGAAGAGAAGAACTACATCAACTGCAGAGTTATTTTAAGCCCTGGAAAGTGTTTTCATTTTGAATTAAAATCAAATTCAGCCTAAATTTAACAACAAAAATCAAGAAGAGCCCTTTGATTTTTCTCCTCTGTTGTCCAAATCTACAGCATTAGACAGATCATGGTTGCTGAATACAGTTTTGCAGGAAGTAAAACTGAACATGCGGAGCTATAACATGACTGTATTTGTGCATGCACAAGCATGTCCGTCTCTCCTCAACATTTTCCTGACTTCATGTCAAATTGATTACTCAGTGACTGATAATGTGCATATTTATAAGTCAGAATTGTTTAAAAGTACAAACAAAGAGGCTTTTCTGCATCTAAATATGTATTACATATGCCCCTTCACCAACATGATCCCTATTAGTCTCACTGTCCTTCAAAATTCCTAAAAGTTGCTTCATATAGACTAAATAGAGCAGCAAATAGACATACTTAAGCTGATTTACATGTTTTTTTCTCTTGATAAGGAGAATGTTAACTAAGCAAACAACAAAATGGACAGACCTAAAAGAACATCTATTTTACATTTACAGAAAACGTTGGGTTGGACTTGGTAAATTACCTTTATATAGAAAACATATGAAACTCACAGTTTGCATATTTAGGAAGACAAATGCCAGCAAAATATGATTGAATTGGTTTGGGGAGTTGTGTCTATAGAAGTACACATTTGTAGGACATAAAGATCCAAGTTTGTATTCCTTCTTTACCGCTCCTCAGCAAATACTCAAGGTTCCCCAGGGGGAAGATCAGGTTTTTTGTGTTTGATTTTACGTTTTGCCAAAAGGCACAGCAACAGAAGGAAAGGGCTGATGGAAGATCAGGAGGAGGAGGAGGAGGGGGCTCACTCACTCCACCACAGGTAGGTGGGATCTTGGAACCGACTGGCCAATAGGAATCCACAACTTAGTCACATGATGACTGCAATGAGCCATGAGGACCAGAGAGAGAGAGGGAGAGGGGGGAGAGAGAAAAAGCAGACTGATTCAGTTTGTATCAGCGTGTGATTGAGTTCAGAGCAGAGACGCACTGACAGAAAGCAGATCACACCTGAGTCACCAAAAGAACAACAACGACGGACAACGAAGGATTGGTGAACATTGGTAAAGATCCCTTTTTGAAGTCAAAGGCGAGACACACTTGGAAACTTGGGAAGAGGCATTGAGTGAACAGAAAGGAGAGACGGCATGTCTTCCCTCTCCAATCAGCAGCCTGGCTCTCCTTTCTCAGAGTACAGTGAGCTGTGTAAGGTACCGTCCAGCATGCCGGTCCAGGGCTGGGATTGGCAGCACCCATCGGGCGCAGACATGGGTGCCCCTCAGGGCATAGGGATGAGCGGCGGACCGATGTCTGCTGGACTTACAGATGAAGACAAACTCTGCCTCTTTGAACAGCCTCGCGCAGGCGGCATTGATGCAGCGCTCAAGGTACCTGGCAGAGGTGGGGGCATCTCCAGCAGCGCGTCTGTGGGTAACGCCTCACTAGGCAGCACGGGGGAAAGCCCAGACAGCCCTCTTTCCTCTTCCCCATCTCCTTCCCCAGCATCCCCTGGTCGTCTACCCTCCGCTCCGTGCAGCGCCGCAATGTCCCTGTCACCAGTTCCTGGATCTCCCATCAGACACGAACCATCATCATCCACAACTGCAGAACATCTGAACTCGGTTGAAGTCTCTCTGACAGGGGCTACGCTATGCAAGGAGCCTCTGCCTGAATCGTGGAACAATTCCAGTTTCTCTGAATCCGACCCAAAGTTCGCCACGCACCATGTGGTCCCTCATCATCCCATCTTTGGAGAAGACCCTGACAACCACCTAAGGGATGATGGAAGGAATGTGACTGCAGTCGCGGCTGATCTTGGAGACCAAAAATCAGTTGAGGGCTCCTCAGAAAACAACAGCGAAGACGAGGAGGTTGAGGAAGACGAGGAGCTGCAGCCCTGTTTCATGGGCCGAGCCCAGCAACAGAGGAAGGCAATGCGGCGTGCGATGTCTGAATGTTCCCACCTGTTGGTACCTTCCAGCCTGGAGCTGCCTGATAAATACCCGCTCGGAGATGGACCAGAATCCACCCAACTGGGCCCTCGCCGCTCATCGCACTCCATGAAACGCTCGCTAACTGTTGCAGAGGATCAACCACCAACGCCGCCGCCGACCCTTTCTGCTGCTGGCGCCACACACCTCGATTTACGGCAAACCCCACCTGAGCCCCAACTCTGCCTCACCCCGTTACCCCCTCTAAAGGACCAAAGCGTTGGCTTTCCTCTTTCGCCATTAGAGACTCATCATGAGGGCTGTGAGCTGGGAGAGATTGTGCTTCCTGTGCCTTTTAGCCCCAAAGGGTTCATTAGTGAAGACCTGTACCCTTCAGCAAGCGTCGGCCCACTAATTGAAGAGAAGACTTCCCCCAAACATGACGGCGCTAAAGATGATGACTTTTGTGGCGTTAAGCAACAGCTGAGCTCATTTGAAGGAAAAGGCTTTGATGCTAGCAGCACAGAGACTGATGACCAAGCAACTGGTGGTTGCTTCAGCCTGGATTTCAACTCCAACACAAACCCCTTCATCACGGTGGAGGGTAGGTGGTAGTGTTTCATCTTTTTAGTTTGAGTGGCTTTTCTCTCTTTGGTATAAATGCTTGTGAATATGTGTTGTATAGCTTAAAGGAAACTTGTGTGTTCAGATGATATTTCAGATGGTTTCCTAGTTAGCTTGGAGCAATTTCAGATCAAATCTGGGTTTCCGCTCTCAGAATTACCTCAGCTATCTGGAATAGATTTAATTTCATACATCAAACTTTCAGTTGCCTACTGAGGAGGAATATACTGTAGTATGGGGGGAATTTTGTTCCATTATTTTTGTATACAAAGAACATGTTTTGTAAACGGAAATTTCAAACAAATGCAATCCAGAAATGAAATTTTTAAAAATTGCCATTTTAAAGAAAATGTTTTCATATTTTATTTTTTGGATAATTTTTATTTAGTTTTATTCTAATTAATTTTTTTTTTGTCAGATTTTAACAAATTGCATTTTCTTTCAAATTGAGTACAGATCATGTTCTCTTTATTTCTGAGGGTGAAGTGAGGAGCTAAGATGATTTTCTTTTACGTTAGCAGCAAAGTTTTTGTTGGTCCAGGAAAGAGAATTTGATCTGTAAAAACCTATTTTGAAAGAACGTCATTTTTTTTTAACTTGATCAGAAAAAGATAGATTTGAAAAAGATATTTTTTAAAGGATCAAATAAAAAAATTTAAATAACTTGAAAAGACAACATCTGCGAAAACAGATGTTACTTCTAAAAAAAATATATATTTTTGTTTATTTTTATTTCTGGATTGCATTTACAAAAAGTGTTCTTTCCTTGAAATAATATTGGAGCGAACGTCACTCCATAGAATAACATAAAGGCAATAAGGAATCAACAGGAGGCACATGTTAAAACTCCTGGCCACTGAAATATTTCCGTTTTGAATCGGGTATTTTAGCCACAGAACTAAACAGATGTAATTGTGATTATTAAGTCGAAGGTTCCATCTTTTTTATCTTCTGTTCAGAGGCTCAACAGGCTGTTTATGTTTGCATCCACACACTGATTGGATGCATATAGTAGCTGACTGGGTGATGCTCAGACTTATTATAATAGATGCAGTGAACATGAGTCCTTTCCCAGACCATTTGTCCAAACTGCTTTGTTGTTCTAGATCTTTCCTCTGTGTTCTTGTTGCTCTGAAAGCAGGTCAAATAGTAGACGTCCCATTTAGAGGGAGGTTACCGTCTCTGAAACCTTTTCTCCATCTAAAACCAGTGTTACCTGCATCATTTAGTCTTTCTTTGTCCTCCTCTTCTGTTGGCATGTTGTTTTCCTCCCCCCTGCTTTGCTAACAGGCTGACAAAGGCTGCTGCTTTTATCCACTAATGGAGGCATCTTTCTTGATTTTTTTTCTGTCCCTTGGGAAGTTTAAACGGAAGTGTGATGGAGTCATCCGGCTCTAGGCTGTTTTGTGGTGAACTCATCTGCTTGCATTGCTAGCAAGGTCATTGGGAGATATCTGTAGCTGCTGATGTGTGTCAGGCTGTTGTGGCCTCGTTTGTCAGGCCTCAACATTTTCAGTCTGGTTTTGGTCCAACCAGGACGAAGCATTGATCTGGATTTGTCGGTGCGTGTCTCCAGAACTGGTCAGAAAATCTGAAAAAACAAAGATGAACATTGAGATGGATGGGGTTGCAGGAAGGGTTTACAGACATTAATAAAACACAAGTTAAGGAATTACAGATGTGGTTTTTTTTGCAGATTTACGTGGAAAAAAAAGAAACAAATTGTTTGTTTAGAGCGGCCACAAGAGGGCAAAGATTTTGACATCCACAATATATTTGAAGGACAATAATTAAGGTAAAGACTGTCTGAATGTGAGTCAAAGCGGTCACCAAAAGCCACCAGACACACAGAATCTAGAAAGCATCGAATAAAGACTGAAATTAGTGTTTTTATTCGCTGCATTGAGCAGGGCTCCTCAATTTGTTCACATTTCAAACCAAGGCTAGGTTTGATCTAAAGGATACGTGATCAATAACAGCCGTTCAGATGATTAAGTCTCTCGAGGTGTTTGTGGACGTATCCGTCTGTTTTAGAAGAGACACTTCAATGTGGGAACTGACATTTTAGTAGAAAGGCACTAATTTTCCAGCCTATGGTTAACTCTGTTAGGAAAGCTGCTATGATGTCTGGATAATAAATAAAAAAAAAAAACACAAATAATGTTTATAATTTGTTTCTAAAGATAAATATGTTTACACTATATTTACGTTTAATTACAAGAGGAGGTAGGTCAAAATTCACAGGTTTTTTTTTTCATCTACAGCGTTGGTGATTTCAGGACACAGGAAAAAGCTGACAAGGGTTAGAGAAGTCAAAATTAAGTATAAAAAAATGAAATTCATATATTGAAAAATAGGCTCTTTTCTTTCTCTCTTTAAAAATAGTCAAAAATGAGGCAACTTCTTTAGGAAACAATTCAGTTTATTTCTATAGCTCCAATTCACAACGCATGTCACCTAAAGGCACTTTCCAGTTCAACCAGATCATCCAGTCAGATTGATTCAAAGTTTTCTATCTAAGGAAAACCAGCTGATTGCATCGACTCATTGACTCTTCAGCAATCCCTCACACTAAGCATGCTTGTAGCGACAGTGGAGAGGACTAAAAAAACGAACTAAAAACAGTTACACGTCTTAATGTCCATTTGTCCATGGCTCGTAAATTTCACCTGGTCTTAGTCTCGTTAGCGAAAATAGTTTTTTATTTTCG
>NW_015150608.1:1041762-1056437 GCF_000732505.1 Cyprinodon variegatus
ATTACTGTCGGTAGACAACCAAAGGCTGGCAGAAAGTGTTCAAAGACTCTTTGGTTGATCCCAGCAAACATGTAATTCAATTTATCTTTATTGTCATTGTCACAAGAACAACGACATTTTAAAAAGTGCCATCGATCAATATGCTTAAAAACAAAAACAAAAATCACTGTCCCACCATTTACACATAATATAAGAAATAAATAATAACTGATACTGATTTAGGAGGAAGTTTAAGGGTGTGGACCTGTTTTACCACAGCTTTCTGCACCATGCAATGCCTTCTGGTATGCACCAAGCTAGTCAGGGCTTCACCTTTCTGCAGGACAATAACACAAAACCTAAATACAAGCTGTAACTGTAGAACCAGAAGAAGAACATGAGGGTTAGATTAAAAACCTGGAGCAGACAGCACAGTCTTGTGCTGAATTGGGGATAATTTGGATGGAAGAGTAAAAAAACTAGCAACCCACAAGTGCTGCACATTTTAAGGGAGACGCTGCAGGATATTTAATGTATATTTTAACATAATGAGACATTAATGGAATCATTTTCAACAGAGAAAAATGGAAAATGTGCATCTCCATCCCTGACGGGCCCAGAGCTGTGACAGGGTTTCATTAGGACAGTTCCTGTACAAGATAATTACACAATCCTCTTTTTCAGGAACTGCTCTGCATTGGTTTACCAAAGAAAAAGCTCTACATTGTAACAGAACTGTGTCACACAGAAAGTCAGAAGAGACCAACTTATTTTCTTATTAGAGTTGAAACAGAAGAGCAGAGTCTGCATGTTTTTAATGCAACATGATGAGAACAAAAACACTTGAGTGGAAGCTGAGCTCTACAGGAGTGTCTAAGCTCTAACAGCCCTAAATTAGCTGTAAGTGTTCTCATTATGCAAATGAAACCTTCAGATGAAGCGGCTCGCTGCACCCAGATGCTCACTGGTGCTGCTTTTCGCTAAATGCAGAGGATTACCAGATGTAGAAACACTTAGATCCTTTACTATTAGACCTTTTCATGTTCATTTCATTCCCATTATTTTCTAGCAGGTTTTCTTTTTCTAAACTGCATAGAGACCCTTCGCAGCATTGATTAAAGAAGCCGGGTGAGTGTCTATCAACAGCTCTTCAGCCTGGTTTATGATCTGCAAGGGTGTTTGGAACCAAAATAGGTGATTTTAACATCTATGCGACTCTGTGACCTGATCTGATCTAGGAAAGGCTATCATTTTGCAGACAGGGAAAAACATGGTGGACCAGCGACATCTATAGACGTGTTGCGGTTTAGGCCATAAATGTCTCGTCAATCAGGGCAGTGAGTTTACTGTCACTCTTAGATGAACAAAGAGGCTTTAAAAATGTTGGAAAACTGTGTGTTTTCTACTTCTACATGTTGTGTGGTGTTGTAAGCAGAGGAGGTACTAAGAAAATGTTTTATACGTTTTTATCTTCAAGTCCTAAGTCGGGTTTTAGGGTTTGCTGACACTGAATGTAATTTTCATGCTCGGAAGTGGTCGATTTACGTTATCCCTAAGTAGTGGGTAGCTGAGGAGCACTCTTAAGCGGAGAGAGGTGAAAGTGCTCATTCCGGTGAGGCAACAGCAACTTTTTGCCAAATATAGCAAAGCAATACGGCCGTGGCATCTTGTGCAAGTTGAAAAATCCAATTTTCTGTGAATTTTCGTGTTGTGCAAACCAATCAGAGTCTAGATATGGTTGTGCAGGGTAAAAATATTTCAACAGAGACAAGATAGAGAAAATATTGTTGACAAACAATGAATTATGGAATCTGTTAAGAGGTTTGTTTCTAGCTACCATGGGTTGTGGGTACTGGCAGCTTGGTTTGGCTTTCTAAAGGAAACAAAGTACAACAATTTACTCCTTAAATCTGAGTCCGCCTGTAAAGACCAGAAGAAAGAAGACCCAGAATCCAACCAGAAACAGCTGAAGTTTGAACAGTTTATTCAATATGAAAATGCCGCAGGTCGGGAGGGATTCACCAGAGTCAGCAACTAGAACTTCTTCCCAGAGTCAGAGGGAAGCCGTTTGACGTCACTGGTGAACTTTGAGGGATTTCTGAATCCATCCGGGTTGGTTTGGAGGAATCGGAGTGAAAGCCATTTGATCCAGAGACAATCCAGAGGAGATTCTGAAAGCAAGGCCAGGGCACAGAAAACGGGTCAGAGATCCAAAGACACGATAGGACATGTCCCATTAGGTTCAGGCAGGCTCAAAGAATCAGTAGGCAGAATCAGGTATACGGGCATGCTGGATTAAATTGGCCGATGCCTCATAATAATCTGGCCCAGGTGACTGGTCTGAGAGCGGGTTATATAATCAGGTGAGCAGGTGAGTCTAATAGAGGCTGATGAGGACCAGGGCGGAGCTGACAGGTGTGTTGAATTAGGAATTAAATTAGATGACAGCACCATTTTGAGATTAAACTGACAAACACTTGATTAGATGCAAGTGGCTTTCATTGATCTGGCAAAGCTCTGACAAAATTTTCAGGCTAGCAAAAGGACCCAAAGGTGGGATGTTTTCTTTATTTCACCTTCTGTCTAAAAAAACAACAAGCAAAGACAATCAAGTGTCAAGTCAGAAATTTTAAATTTTATTCAATATATTAAAAATTTAATATTTTTAATGTAAATAGTTGACCACATATGATTGTTTTAATATCTCAACAAGTGATAAAACCAGTGCAACTGAACATTTGCTAATAAGTCAAAGTTAACTAACGTTAGCTAGCTCAGCGTAGAAAGATAAAGACCTAAAGTTCCTCAGATTTCAGTTAAAGTTGGAAGTTGTTCTGTTTCCGTCTAACTCACTTTTTGCATGTTTTGCATATTGAATTTTCTTTTTTGTTAAGTACTTTACCAATTATTTACCTTAAAGAAGTAACTTTAGGGAGTATATTTGTATTTGTTCTGTATTTTTTATATGATTAATTTGATTGGCTGCAGCCCACACACACATAACAAGACTGGAAAGACTGTCTGCAGTTTTTAATACTTATAATGTAATAAAGAAATGGCGTGCGCCACTAAAAAATTAATTGTTATAAACTTTAGATTTGGGATAACCTTTTTCTTTTCAAAAAAACCAAACTGGTTCAAGTCTATTTTGAGACCCAAGTCTCTAACCTTTTATTGACGTCAAGTCTAAAGTCATAAAATTGTGACCTGTTACCTCTGCTTGTATGCTAGCTGTCTGTGCTCTACGTAGATTTATAAGAGTAGATTCCTCATTTACCTGGACTGCCTTGAGGCGGCCATCTTGGAAAGGTCGCCCACTGACTTGCTCAGTGAAGTTTCAGCCAAATTAATTAATCATAACTCGCTGAAAACAAAACATTTCATGCTTTTTGTGATGCAAATCTTCTCTGTACACCCACCCTAGCTACATGTATAGGGAGACATATTTCAGTGCATTTAAATATTCTTAATGGAGTTAAACAATAAGAATATTAAGATGTGATGTTTATGCATCGAAAAAGACAGAACCTATAATACATTTCTATATTTTTTTATTTATATACATATTAATATTTAAAGATATTCATATATTGAAAGAAACAAATATATTATGGAGACGGTGATTAGCATTTAATATACATATATGCTATATAAATACACACAAATATATAAGTATAATTCTAGTAACTGAGGCTATCTATCTAGCCACCAATCTGCAGTTTTTATAGACGCTGTTTTTAATCTGGTTACTTTGAGAAGCAGATTTATTTCTGCAGAAGCGTTATTGCTAACAGGTAAAATATTACTGCATGAAGGCACTGATGATATGAAGCAATAAAATCTCTCAATGCGGTGGTGGAATGAGATTCCTTGGAAGCAATGAGGGAGTTACGCAGCCTGAGGTCCCCAACCCCCCCATGGAAAACTGCAGGCTTTTCCCAGCTGCGACATGTATCAGGTTTCTGCCCTAATTAAAAGATCTGGCTGATCTCCTGAGTCCCTCTGTTGTTACAGCACAGAGCTTCGGTTGATTTCTGACAGTGATCGATGTGTTTGTTTTATCTCTGAGAGGGTCGGATGTCACTGGTGGAGGTTTTTGCTGCTTTATGCTCAGTTTAGTCTTAGAAAGTCCTGCTATGCTGGATGTGAAGTGAAGATACGGACGAAAGGAAGAAATGTACCGTTTGACCATGAAGAAATAACATGTAATTCTTTATTGTTGGATTTTCTTCCTTTGTTTCCCTGGTCATCTCTTACAACAACCCCCTCCCATCGTTTCATGTGTGACGATCAATATTTCCTCCTTGACATCCAGAAAACTGTCAGACATCTTCCCAAGAAGAAAATACCAGATTTTCCCAGATTGTAATGAACAATTACCCATTTTCCCTTTTATTTTATACATCTTAAGAAGAAAAAAGTTTTATTTTTCCTGCTGAAATTTTATCCCAAAGTTAGAAGAGTCTTGTCTTGTCTGAATTTTACCAACATCACCACTGCTGCCTAAATGTAGGGACATTACAAATTATTTAATTCAATTCAATTCAATTGACTTTTGAAGTCTTTTATTTTTAATCCAATAGTGACAACCTTATATTCCTATTTATTCAATAATTTCATGATTATTAAAATTTAAAAAGGGTTTGAATGTTGAGTAATCAGTTTTTATGAGTTTTAACTCACAGGACGTGACGTTGGAGCTGCAGTATTTATGTTTTTTGCAGACCTCATAGAAATCCAGACATTATTTCTGTGTCTTAAGGATATTTTGATTATTTATCTGTTTCAAACATAGCAGCAGTGATGGGAAGCAGCTCAAAGCCATACTTTTCTACACAACAAAAAATGCCTTCGAAAAAAATATAGTGTTTTAAGTGAATAATTGCTTATTTTGAGCAAAATAATCTGCCAGTGCAGCAAGCAAATGAGACTTGGTAAGATTTCTTAAAACAAGAACATAATATCCAAGTAGTAAGCATTCAAAATAACTTAAATCAAGTAGAAAAATCTATTTTTTCTTTTACTCGTTAAGATTTTTTCTCTTATTTTAAGCAATTTATTCTCATTTATTAGTCATTATTGCTTAGAATTAAATGTCCTCTAACTAATTGTTGCTCAAAACAAGCATCCAACAGGCTTAAAAACAAGGCAAATGTACTCGATACCAGTTCATTTAAAGGCTTAAAACTAGTCTGTTTTTCTTAGCTAGAATTAATTTCATTATTTAGGTGTAGTGAATGTATGAAAAAATACACCTGACAAAAACTTCAAAACATTTTTTTATTATTTTAGCAGAAATGTCACAGAATTAAGCGAAATACCCATTCCCCCAATTGGATATGATCAGCTGGAATATCTTAATGAGATGGGGTCAGTTCTCTAAAACAGGTCAATATGGATCGTCTTATTGTCTTGAAACAAGTAAAAATGTACTCACAGTCTAAATGTTAACGCGATTCAGTCCGCAATGTGTGCTAATTGAAGAAAAAAGCTGCTCAGAATTAGTTGTATTATCTAGTTAGGATGAAAAAAAAAAGATTTTTTTTAAAACAAGTCAAATAATCTTAACAATATTTAGTCTTACTAAGAAAATAAATTGAAAAACAAGTGTAATAAGACCAATTGATGTTTACCTCAGATATGTTTTACAGGTTGACAGCTTTTAAATTCTATGGTTTGGCAATACGAGTTTTCTCAAAATCGCACTGAAAACCGTTACTTTGACAAATGCAACATCCATCTATTTTCTGACTTAAATCCCAAGTGGGGTCGCGAGGGGTGCTGGTGCCTATCTCCAGATGTCTACGGGCGAGAGGCAGGGTCTACCCTGGACAGGTCGCCAGTCCATCGCAGACAAATGCAACAGAGGGTGGAAAAAAATAACTGTCTGTTGTTCATTTTACTCTGAGAAACACTAACTGCTGGAATTGGTTATAAAAGCATGTTTGGTGTTTGATATCTCGGAAAACAATACAGAACAGCAGTTAATTTCCTACCTAAAGACCTAATTCCTTGAAACCGTCGCAGTTGGCTCAAGGATCTGGCATTTCCTAAGCTAGAGCTACCAAAGCTGTTGTCGTTGTTGCTTCAAGTCGGTATTTTGTTTTTTGTCACTGGATAAAATATTGCTCTCCAGATGTTTTCATTATCTGGCTCTACTGTTTTAAAATTTACATTGCTGTTTTTTTTTTTATTTTATTTGCAGTTAAACCTAACAAGATGGAGACAATAGAGAAGAAGGACGACAAACAGAAGGACGGGGAAAAGAAGGTGGAGCCGTTTGAAGATTTTAACAAAGCTGAGCACGGGAGCGTTAAGGTTGAATTCACCAGCAATGAAAGTCCATTAAAAGTGGAGAATGAGGTTGGAAAGGACACGAAGAAGGTCAATGAACACGAGGCAAAAAAGGGTGAAGAAGAAAAACATCCAGACAAAGCGAAGGAGGCGGATAAACCGGATGACCAAAAGCAAACAGAGAAAGTAATAGAAAAGGAGGAAGCTGTTCAGAAGAAGGAAGAGAAGGATGACAAACAGCCCAAGGTAGAAGAACCATCCTTCACAGTGGAAAAGCAAGAAAAGATGGAGACGATCAACAAGGTGGAGAAAACCAGCGAGAATCTGAAAGAAGAAACGAAAGTAGAAAATGAACATAAGGAGAAAGCAGAAAAGGTGGAAGAAAATGAAAAGTCCAACATGGAAGAGAAGAAAGTGGAAAGCAAACCCATTGAGAGAGAAGAACATGTAGAAAAGTTGGACATGAAACAGGATTTCCATGTGGAAGAAAAAGCAGAAAACAAAACAAACCAAATTGCAGAAAAAGCTGAGATAAAGGAGGACAAAGAGCTGCACAAAGTGGAAACGGCTTCAGAGCAACAGCCGGCACATGTCCAGCCTGACCCGACTCATGACAAGATGGAGACCAAGGTCAGCGTGGAGGTTAAAACCGAGGAGAAAGCGGAGAAGGAAATGTCCGACACCGCCGAACCCAAGGCGATAGAAAAAGAAACGGCTGCCACAGGCGAAACCAAAACGATGGAGAAAGAAAAGGTCGACACGGGCGACACCACAACCATGGAGAAAGAAAAGGTTGACAAGGGCGAAGCCAAACTGACAGAGAAAGAACAGGCCAACACGGTCGAAGCCAAAACAACGGACAAAGAAAAGGTAGACATGGGCAAAGCCAAACTGACAGAGAAAGAAATGGCTGCCACAGGCGAAGCCAAATCGACGGAGGAAGAAAAGGCCGACACAGGCGACGCCACAGCGATGGATAAAGAGAAGGCAGACGGTGGTGAAACCAAAACAGCGGAGAAAGAGGATGCAGGAACCAAGCCCCTGGAAAAGCCTGTTGTGAAAGAAGGACAAAAATCAGAAAAGGAGGAAAGGCAAGACAAAAAGACTGTAGAGAAGAAGGACAGTAAGAAAGAAAAAGCTGTTAAAGTAGACGGAGACAAGGCCAAGAAACCTGTGAAGGCTGCAGCCAACGGAGGCAGCTCAACGGCCAGCAAGGACCTACCAGGTGCAGAAAGGAAGACCAAGGTAGGACTAACTAGATGCTGTGGTCTATAGCTAATGTTGGTACTCCTCATAAACATATCAATGGAGTCAAAGTCATATTTGTCTTTAAAGCTAATGGCGGAGGCTACAACTGGTCACCATCAGTCCAACAAATTGTTTGTTGACTTTAGCCCAAAAAAATGTAGATATTTCTAGCAATTAGAGAGATTTCTTAGCTGTCTAAATCTGGCATCAGTGGGTCGGGGCTGCACAAAGTCATGGTTTGGGAATGAATCAAGAAACATTTGACAAGTGCTTCTAAATTTCCCTTTAGGTATGAGGTCATACCTTCAAATTATTTCAAGAATTTCATGTTCTCTTTTGCAATGACTCATATCTCATGAAGTCAACGGAAACAATTTCTATTTAAAAACAGCAAGAAACCTACAGAGCAGATTCCCCTACTAGAAAATCTACAATTACAGGAGAATTTCTAGGTCTACGGGACAGATATACCTGTGAATAAAACTCAACTGTAGTTGAGTTTTAACTGTAAAACTGTAGTTATGATAACACCGAAAGTAATGCTGAAAACTGACCTTTTGATTCAAACAACGAAAACATTGTTTCAACCATTCTTATTGTAAGCATTGGGGAACCAAAAAGCCCGCCCAACTGGGAAAATATTCAATTCAATTTCATTCAATCAGATCATCTGGTCAAATTAGTGTAAAGTTTTCTTTACAGTTACAGTTGACTTTGTAGAATTCACTCCTCCTAGAGGAGCACATTGTGACAGTAAACATTTGCTTGCATTGTGTTGTCGACGCTACAGTAATCCCTCAGCATGCATGCGCTGACAGCACAGAGAAACCTCCCTTTAATTAGGACCAGGCTGCATAAAGCTTAAAGTTAAACTAACACATAATACAGAGATGGAGGCTAGAAGTCGAATGAAGCAGAATGATGAAAAAGGGGTCCCTATGTCCTCCAGCAGTCTAAGCCTATAGCAGCAGAACTATAGAGATAGCTCAGGATAACCTGAGCCACCCTAACTATAAGCTTTATCAAAAAGGAAAGTTTTAAGCCTAGCCTTAAAAGTAGACAGGGTGTCTGCCTCACGGACTAAAACTGGTAGTTGGTTCCACAGGAGAGGAGCCTGATAACTAAAAGATCTGCCTCCCATTCTACTTTTAGAAATTCTAGGAACCACTAGTAAACCTGCAGATTCTCTGGTCGGAAAATGCTAAATAATCAGGACTCTGATATAAGATGGACATTAGTCCAATCTTAAGATAAGTCGGTATGTTATTGGTTTTCAATATTAGCATTTATAAGAATGTTAAAGTGAGCAGTCTGTGTTGGACTGGTCTGTAGTTAAAGTAAAAAAAAAGTCTTTAGCATGGTATGCCTTTAATAACACATTTAGTTACCATTGTCACTGTAAACAACATTCTTCATGGCTGTGAATGTCCAGCCTCTATATAGAGAACTTTATAAAAGTTATGCCATTTTATGTCCGAACATCTAGTGGATGAAAGAGTAGTGTGGACTCAAAATTTATCCTCACAATGCACCTTGAAAAGAAGTGTACATCCATGGTGAATAGACAAGCATAAATATACAAGAATTATTATCAAGAACTCTCCTTGCAAAGCATCATGGGATTTTGTTTTTGGGAAAAAAAGATGGCGCAGGCAGCCGGAGCAGCTGGATGATGGAGCAGGAAGTGCGTAGCCAACAGTCTAACCAGAAATAAACATGGCGGATCATACACATCTGTTTTGTGAGAATCCAGGATTTCATCTTTGACAGAAGAACAAAATAAAATCTGAAGTTTTAGTGGTTCTAATGGCGTCTGCTGCTATTTTGTTTGTTTAACATGTTTGGCTAAAATTAAACTTTGGTTGGTGAAGGTCACAAAGTGTCGCTTCGTCTGATCAGCCCTGAAGCTCCTAAAACTGACAGAATCTTCTTTCAGCAATAACTTTTACACTGAAGAGTGTTAGTAGTTCAGTATGGAGTGTTAATAGGGTGTTATGAAGGAACGTTGAGTTTGGATAGTTAGTAGTCCGTCTCTCAGCTGCACTTAGAGAGCACAGTACCCTTCTTCAGCTGCATTTTATTTTCTTATTATTTTAAACTGTTTTCCTTAAGTTTTCTATTTTGTTCAGCTTTTATTTTGTTAAATTATTCCTCCATTGCCGCTTGTAAAGCTTAGCCTGCTTCATTTATCTATGATTTTATATTTCATTTTTTTTCTGTTTGCTTTTCCTTTTCATTTTGCCCTCCATCAACGACCCCGGTGCTTTTCTGATGCGGCAGGCTGCCGTAGGGGCGACCAAACCAGCAGGCGCTGTCAAAACGCGGCCAAACACCGCTCCCGCCGCCGCCGCCGCCACCAAACGCCCCACACCCACCACCACCAGCACTACCACTGACAAAAAAACAAGCACACTCAAGACAGCTTCCACAGCTGCTGCCGGGCCCAAACGGCCCCCCACCAATCCCACTAGTCGCCTGTCATCACAGCCCCCCTCCACGGGCACACGTGACGTTAAACCTAAGGTGAGTGTTTGGAGGTTTACAGAAAACACAAATGTAGAGCTTAATCACCGTGCACCAACTCATCGGTCCATATAGAATAAAAATGATATACATGTTCCTGCTGGATAAAAACTAATTTGAATATTTAAACTGTTTCACAGTTTTTCTTTCCTTAAAAAAAGGATTTTAAAATAAGATTCAATTCAGTTTATTTATATAGCTCCAATTCACAACTATCTATCTAAGGAAAACCAGCTGATTGCATCGACTCATTGACTCTTCAGCAATCCCTCATGCTAAGCATGCCTGTAGCGACAGTGGAGAGGAAAAACTCGCCTCTGCTTTAGTCTGATGTACCTCTGACTCTTTGGTTAAAGCTTTCCTTTGGTGATCCTGCAGAAAAAAAAAGGTCCAACAGCATGATGCTGCCTCCACCATGTATCCTCAAAAGCCTTCTACAGACTTTAAATAAAAAAATAATTAAATATGAAGTTTGTACAATAAAAACAGATGAATAAAGATATGAAAAACAATTATAATTTCCCATTTACAGATAAATAAAACTATCATTACAGGGTATGTTGCTATTCACCACTTCATTTCAGTGAAGTAACACATATTGTTTGGATATTTGGTTGTGATGGAGTTTAGCTGTTCTGGTTTTGAGCTAATCGAGGAATCATTTCCCTTTAACCTCATAATTATTTGCTCAGACCTATTAAAACTGTTGCTGTTTTGCAGGTGATATAGTGTGAAACATTAATAACCTGTATTTGATGCTGTTTTTGAATCATTCTCATGTTCTTATTCTGAAAAATATTAACTTAAGTTGTACAAAAATGTGAGAACAAATTCTGAAGCATGTTTTTTTTAAAGAAATGAATTTCTTTTTTTACCCCCAACATACAAAAGGAAGGTTATTGCACTCTATGATGCAGGTTTCATCTGCTTCTTTGAATCTACCTCTCTGGCGCCCTCTTTTGGTGGCCTTCTTAAATGTGACACTGTAACCCAGACACTGCCGGCCTTTATTTAGCCCCTCAGCCTTCGATGGAGCAGGGCGACTGCGTTCAGGATGAGCGGTCCGTCACAGGTCGGCTCGGCTGTATTTAGAGCGTGACATCATCCAAAGGGCTGCACTATGATGCAATCAACTTTAACAGAATTAAATCCTCTTTTCTGATTATGTGAAAAATGGATTCATTTCCACACTGATTTTTTTCCCCTCATGCATGTTAACTTTTATCCGCTTCTTTTTTTTTTTCTCTCAACAGTCAATTACAGAGAAGCGCCCCCTAGTGCCAAAAGCCACCAGCGCTGCTACGAGTCTAACCGGCCCTGCAGCAAAAAACGGAGCAGCCGGCGCTGCAGCCAGCAAAGCGGCTTCATCGGTCCGCATGGCCACGTCCACCCGCACTACTACCAGTCCTGCCGCCAAAAAGCCCCTGGGTCTGTCCAGCTTTGATGACCTCACATTCAGGAAAGGCCGATGATTCGTATCCGACAAATGAACTGACATATTTTCTCACAATGTGTGTTTCAGCTTCTAAAACTGACAGCAAACCAGGAGAGGAGAAGAAGCCCACCACTGTTAGGACCTCAACAGGTATCACTATTCAATAATGTGCAAACTTTATAAAATTAATTTGATTCTCTGATATTTACAAAACGTCTTACATATTTTAAAGAAAACAGAAAGGCTCTATTTACTAAGGAAACTTTTCACAAGTTATAATAAAAACCAATGGTTAAAGGACAACTCACCCCGAAATCAACTGCTGTTATGCTAACAAACTATGTCGTGGTGCTGATTACATTTCGTACACATTATTTAAGACACAATAGTTATAATATTGCTTTTGTCTCTGAAAATGTCTGTGTGGCGCCCTGCAACTGTTTAAAAAACTTTATCACATCAGATTTTAAACAGTTTTTGTTCTAGATTTAGCGTTACTGTGTGGTCACCCATAAAAACGGAGCTCTGCTACTTTGTGGCATATATGCTTTGTTAGCCACATAAAGCTTGAATAGAGAGCTTAGCGATTTATTTAGCATCTATTTACGTTCATAATATGATAATAATAATAATAATTTAACTTTATTGATCTCACATCAGAGAATTTCACTCTCTGAATTTATCCCTTTATGGGGCACTCAGTGAAATATTTTGAAAATCTAAATTTAAAGCCAATAGTTGTTATTAGAATTCAGGAACTAACCTTATTACCTTTGTAACATTAAAAAAATATGGATATTTTGAAAGCAAAAATGTATGTGTAACCCGGGTTAAAAACTCTGTGTTTTCCCTTTGCTAAATGCCTGTCTGCGTATTACGTCATCATGTCGCTACGTGCCGGTGGGTGTCCAACCTGGTGCAGGAGCTGGTTGCCGATGCCGTGCCGCGTCGTTCAGAGCAGGGCGTTAGTAAGAAACTGTGAATTGGCCAGGTCAGATGGCGAGCTAAGAAACCTACCTGTGTGCGAAGGCCAGGAAAAGCCTAAAGTTGCTCAAGACAAGCCCAGACTGAAACCTCCCGCCTGCTCTGGTCGGGCCGGTAGGAGGCTCTGTAGCCGTCCCTCTTCTATTTACCTTTTAAACTCTTGTGTCTTTCCGCGGTCCGCTTCGGCCGGCCCCTTCCACCTGCCATCGTCCTCTTTGGGCCCTTTGGACATTTTGGCTTTCAGGTCGTGACTTATTGCGTTTCGTGTCACTCATGCGAGCGTTTGGGACTCTTCTTTCTTTTTGAATAATACGTTTTTCATGTTGGTGAGATTACACTGTATATATATCTTTGAATGGCCATTCCTATACGTAAATATTATATGTCCTTTGACTTTTCCACTTTCTAATATATGGTACCAAGAAAAATCAATTAATGTGTCGAGTCTCAATCCACTCCTAGAGCCGAACTGAGAAATCTTCTGATCTAGCCTTATACTTATCTGTTATATATAATTAGCTGTGACATACGTGCTTCATATGTCAATGTAATAACAAGAAAGACCAACTTGCCCAAATATATCAAGAAAAAGTAACAAAAGTTCTTCTATAAGAAACACTGAGATGGAAAGAAATACATTTTTTGGTACAAAATAACCTTAGAGGCATTAATGCTGATACTAGCATTTAAATTTTTTAGTTTATAATCCTAAATATAAATATTAACTAGGATTATTAACTTTTTAACTTTTTTAATTAGCTTTTCCCTTCTTTTTCTTGACTTAACTTTGTTTAACTTAATTTCCAGTAGGCAATATATCACTCACAGGTTCATCTAATTGATCAAATGCCAAAATGAGATGTGCAGCCATGTAGCAGCATCTTTGCTGAATGGCTGAATATAGATCTTGTGCTTCTAGACCTCACTGAGGGAAGGTGGGGGACTCCATTTGTAAGGGGTATGCAAGTGATCAAAAACGCTAACTTGTCTTATAAAATGTAAACGCATCCCCTTGGGGAGCAGTGGGCTGCTACCATGCGGCGCCCAGGGAGCAGTCTGGGGTTCAGGGTCTTTGATCAGGGACCCAGAGTGGCAGTCTGTGGGAGTGGGGCTCAAACTCAGAACCTCAGTACTCCAAGCTCTATGCCCTGATTATCTATTAGAAATGATAGATTTTTACAGATTGCTGTTCTGTAATACATTGACTGTCTGAATCATATAAAGTTGCTTTGACCTGCGTTGCCCCTGTTGCTGTTGACGGATCAGAAGCGCTCAGACAGCAAACCATGACTCTGCTGGTCGGCCTCCAGTAAAGAAAGACTTTGTTGCAGAAAATCTGTGACTCTAAAACCTCCAGCACAGCAGCCTGTGGATTAGCAACCGCTTGCTGCTGACAGGAGTTAGCAGCTCTTGCTGATGCGACCTCAACTTGTTTAATCTGCCGGGGTTCGCATATAGAGTCAAATTATTCTTAAGCTTCATCACAGCAAAGGGGGAGGATTTCCTCAATTAGAGACGTCCTAAAAGGAGTCAGAGATATTCCCAGAGCTTTCAGGGAGGATTGACGGAACAACATGTGATTCTCTTTGGCTCAGCACTTTGAGGAAATAGCTGACAGGGACTGCAAGGAAATATGGATGACAGATTTGCCTTGGCACAAATGTACTGCCTCAGTGCATCTTGCCTTTGGATGCTTAAGTCAGAGATATTATGTTAAATCTGCTGCCCCCCCACGCTGGAGAGGATTTTCCAGTCAAAATGTCCTCGGTTTGAATATTTTCCTTTAATAGAGGCAAACCAACAGCCTTCTTTCTGTCTGTTCTTGTTTCTGTTTCGCTCCATAGTCTCCATCGCTTTTGTCTCGTATTTGTCATGGTTGAGAGACAGAGAAAACCATTCTAGTATTTAATCTCTTCTGCACAGTTCAGCTTTGGTTTAGCATTTAGCAGGTCGTCTTCAGATTAAGAAGGAAACCTTAAGAGGGTTTGAGAGGTTCTTTAAGAAATCACACCTTTAATAGTGATGGTTTGTTTTTGAAATTAGATTTTACTCAAACATTTGTCTAATTTTCTGTCACGCTCACTTCCTTTAGTGTGGCTGTATATAGATAAAAATGGTAGAACAATATGGGGAAAAAAATGCTTTTTGATTTTTATTGATAATTATCTAAAATATTTAATCAATTTCTTTTTTGTAAACTACAATTTACATT
>NW_015150608.1:1057078-1059493 GCF_000732505.1 Cyprinodon variegatus
CACTGCCTTCCTCACCTGGCATGAAGATAAACCACTCCCCTTCGTGGGTTTTTAAATGTCACAATAAAAGTCATATCTTTCTCACAATATCAATTAACTGAACATATAAAAATAGCATTTTTTAATCCTTTTAAATCCCTTAGAATCATTAAATCAAAAACAATATTTATCTTACTTATGAATTCGCATATTCTTAAATAAAATAAAAAATAAATATTCTAACTCAAATAAACTGCATTTAGGCTCCTACACATCCCATATATATTGGGGTGGCGTGTAGGGGGGCTGAGAGGGGGAACGGTTTACTGTGGCCATGCATGTCGCAGAATGCTACCTTTGGTGCGTTCTAATGGTTGCCGAGGGCCCCAACCTGTAGGCAGTCCCCTATAGCGCTGCCTTTATTCTGTGGAAAGATAGGAACCACACTGGAAAAAATCTAAATCTAGATAAGGAATTCTTTCTTAAAATAAGTGCATTTGTTCTTGGATTGAGGAGATAAAAGAGACATTTTGCCAGTAGGACAAGACAATTTACATTTGATATAAGAAAACACAATTGCATTGCCTTATTTCAAGTGCATATTATCCAATTATCTTATTTTAAGAGTAAAAATACTCATTCCATTGGCAAACTGTCTCATTTACCTACTCAAAATAAGGTTAAATAAACTTAATTTGAGACATTTTTACTCATTTCTAGATTGTTTTTCCATACAGGCAGAATACAGTTTGAGATATCAAAAAACAAAAAAACTCAGCGCAAGAAAAGCAGATGTAAAACGAGACAGACATTTCAGCAGAAGGAAAATATTGGAGGCTGGAGCCACATGAAAGTCAATCTGACATTTGAGATGTCTAGATTCTAGACGCTTAACAGGTTCCATATTCTATCCATGTAGTGAATTGAGGTAGGGCTTGGATGTGTGACTTGACCAGAGATCCGATGTTGTGGCGTAGTAAGACACAGATTGCTGCTCATTTTGCACCGATTCTCTGCACTCATTGTACAAATGAGGGAGCGCTGAGTTAGAGGAAAAATTGGGGCCAAGAACTTCCTATGGATCAAGATTAGCGAGCAGCTGTTTGAAGTCAGGTTTTTCAGCTGCAGACAACAGCAGCACATCCATCGCTATGAAGCATTAGCTTATCAATTAGATTGAAATGGCTTTTCAGGATCATATGTCATGGTTGTCTATCGTAATCATCAGGTGTCAACCGGAATTTGTGGGATATGCCACGTTAGATGAGCCACAGACCAACGCTTCAATTTCTAGATCCAAATCAGAGGAAGTAGAGAATTTGCTCTAAGATAGAAATATCTATTCAAAGCGAGCCACATTTTAAAGCTTTGTATAAAACTTTCCCTCCAGCCGACTCTACCAAGCTGAAGACCACTACCACCGCCTCAAGGAGCGCATCTTCCACCACTACTGCTTCTCGCACTCGGACAACGGCAGCCAAGCCAGCTGCTCCGTCCTCCACCACGGTCACCACAGAGAAGAAGCCTCTGGTGCCCCGCACCACACGGCCCACTTCATCGATCACATCCACCACGACTAGCACCGCCACCAGGCCCACGGCTCGCCCAGGCACGGCTCCGGCTCCTGACATTCGCAATGTCCGCTCAAAGATTGGCTCCACTGACAACATGAAGTACCAGCCCGGCGGTGGGAAGGTAGGTCCTGCTGTGACGTCTTATATCGCTGTCCCGCTCCCAGCATGCTAGTTGGGATCTTGATGCTTGTTTACTAACTGTAAGTATTGTCAAACTGCAGAGTCTGTGATTAACATGGTTTGAAACCTTCTGGTGATTATCTCTTAACTTCTATTTCTTCTTAACCCTCTTCTCTTGGAGGAGGCGTCTCCAAGAGCAACCAGTTGTTAACTTGTTGAGTCCGGGTCGATTCAACCTTCCTTTCATTTTATGGAATGGGGAGTCATTTGGGTTCTTTGTTAACCTGCACTTTTCTAAACCAAAACAATTGTCTTGTGTAGCGCATCTTAACAAGTCATGTAGGGCACCTCAAAAAGTGCAATTTTTAGATCCATGACTAGAATATAGAAAACTAAACCGTTGGTTATTTGTGTGCGTATTACTGGTAAAAACCGATGCATTGATGCTGGACAATCTACCATGACATTCAGGAACACTGGTTATGAACCAAAACTATGAGAGCAGGAAGAGTGAAGGGAGGAAATGACCTGCAATCAACAGAAATCATCTCAGTCTTAGTTTTCTTGGGTTAATCGTTTTTTCTCACCTCTCACACCGTCTCTTGCATGTTAGCTAACTTCCATTAACCAAAGCTTTGACTTGAAACAAAGGAAGCATGACTTTCTGGTGGGTATGATCAGACCAGCATACCCATAGTCAAAACCAGTTTATCCCTTTAGTTTATCACTTTAGTTTATCACT
>NW_015150608.1:1061083-1064577 GCF_000732505.1 Cyprinodon variegatus
GAAAAACTGTGATAAACTAAAGTGATAAACTAAAGGGATAAACTGGTTTTGACTATGGGTATGCTGGTCTGACCGGGGTACGCTCATCTGACAGACATCTTGTGCTCCATTATGCTCTCCTTAACAGTTGCACACATGATCCTCCGCCCCAGAGCCTCATATAGGTACATAATGTTTAATGTTCTTGTTGCGGCCCTTTTTTAAGCCAAAACCTTGTTTGGTTGTCGAAAAAATGCATCATCCACCCATTTTAGTTGATGTTACAGCTCAAAGTTTCCGTTCTTTAAAAGACTTGGGTTAAACCAAAATAGACACGGTTCTTCTTCACTTCCATATTTCATTCAGACCGGTTGCTGGTTTTTCCTCTTTATTTGGACGTCTGCCTTCGCTTTCCATGTTTTCACACTTTCTCCGGTATTCTTTTGATCCATTATAACTCACTTCCACAAACTTCTCTGTGCACGTTGGCCGCCTCCTTCTCTCCATTTGTCGTCACGTTTCTTTCATTGATCATGGGGGGCGGGGCTTCTCTCCTCAGGTGTCCTCTGTTACTCAGAAAAGGGGCGTGCCCTCCAAAGAAAGCAGCCAGAGCAAAGTGAGTTCCCCTCCAAACGCACTTCCTCATCTCCCACTCATTCACTCATTCATTCATTCATTCATTCATTCACTCATTCATTCATTCATTCATTCATTCATTCCGTTTTCCTGTATATCAGCTCCGTTTGGCAATGATCTATATCTTATCCTCAGAGACAAGAGGACAAGGAAAGTGGGGTTATTACAAATGTGTTGACATTTCTTTTTTTTACTTTGAAGATCTTATAAAGCACAGATAAATGTATGAAGTGAATTTTCTTCAATTAGTTTTCAAGCAAAGCACAGGTTCTTTATGCCGTCTAAATTCCACTGCTGGTTTCTTCACTCAGTTTTACTTTTAAAACATAAAAAAAAGGAAAAAAACAATCACATCTGCATTTTTTCAGAGATGGTTGAACCACAACGGTCTACTTTCTGTGAGGGTGATACTGCTGTGGTTTGTTCCCAGTTTACTGAGAAGAGAAGAATTGAAGAGACAATAAATATGTATATATATATTTATATGTATATTTATTTTTATTTTCTCCAGAAAGAAAAAAATCTAAACTCACTAGTGAATTTTGTTAAAAGCCAGAATAAAATGTTATTTTTCCATCTGTTCCATGATCTCCCTACCCATTATGTTTATCTGCTGTGTATTTGGCGCCACCTGTTGAACGCCAGATGCGTTGTCCCATTTTGCACTCAACTAAACTCATGGTGTGTTACCACAGAGCTAAGAGACGCATTAGTGAGCAGGTACAGACAATATTCCACCAAACTGTGTGCATCTCTGCTTTAATGTAACACAAAAAATACCAAAAAAACTTTTATGCCTTAAAGCAATTGGATACTTTTGGAAGGTCCATCCTTGCGCACATCAGAATCCCAACTTGAGTTTGTGTTTATTATTTTTTTCTTTTCTACTAGGAAATTAGACAATCTGAAGGTGACCATAGTGGTATTTCAGTTCTTCAAATAAACATCCTGGGTCGCATGTGAAGTTGTACTCCTGTCAGAGTAACCTTTTTATATGTAATCTCTTTATAACATGCTAATGATTAACGATGGTGGCCTCCTCCTTAGAGTTTGTTCCACTTTGCTTCTCCACCTGCTGTTTAGAAATCAGATTATGTGTTCTTAGTGTGTGGTTTACACCTCAGGGTGCAAGTTTTAGTGTTCTAAACTGTGCATTATATTTCCCATCATGTTTGAAAAAGCACATATTCATCTCAAACCTAAAGTTGGCCCAGTACTTTGGACCAGAAGCAGATTCACACAAAGTCTGGACCTTTGTGGCTTTGCTGTGGTACCACTTGGTACTTATGGTAGCTGTCACCGTATTTCTGTTTTTCTTGGACACAGGTTTCCTCTTTCCTCTGTGGTGTGACTGCTATGGTCTTAAAGTCTCCATCTAGCTGGAGATTCAGATGCTATCACAGCCAAATGCTCTGCAATGGCAGCACCCTAATTCAGCAGCTAGAAACTCGGACACATCTTAAAGTATTCTTCTTTGCAACCCAATCTCTCCCAGTGAAGTTTTTTGTCATAAAGTGTTAACATTGGTTCCCTCAAAACCCAAGCAGATCTGAAGGCTCCCCTATGTACCCATCAGTGAGGCCCAAAGAGCAGATTTTCCCTGTCATCCTAAGAAGTCTTGTTATCTTAGAGTCACATTTAAAACAGTTCAGTATGAAAAGTCTTTCTCCTACCGAGCAGTGAGACATTCTATATGTGGTCGTAAAAATTCAACTGTCCCTGCAAACTCAGCGCAGGCGTCTGAGGATATGTGTTCGCGCAGCTATGTGGGGCCTTTTTCCCTTTTTTATACTAGTGTACAAACTTATATAGTCATAGTTCCTACTGCATCTTCAGCTTTATTATGTTGCTATAGAAAAGAGGTTCCCTGATTGTTGCTGCTAATAAAACTGAATTGAAAAAATATTAAAAAATAAATAAATATGCATTACTGTCCAAGCTGTTGACATTATCATGAACCGTGGATACCCTTCCCAATGTTTCTGTACTTGCACTATATACAGGAATAAAACAACAACTTTCTAATGAGAAATAGCGTCCAAAGCAGCATCTTTAGACATTAAGGTGGTGAACCTTGCTTTTTCCTGCTGTCTTGTCCTTTCTAACCTCGGCTGTGGTACCAACTTCTACTGTCCTCCTGTCTCCCTCACCTTCTGTTCCTCCTTTCCTTTTTAACTCTTGTGGTCCCCTCCCCCTCCTCGACCCTCCCCTGCCTTCTCTCTTCTCGCCACTGTGCTGTGTCCATGTAGGTTCAGATAGTCTCCAAAAAGCTGGACTTCAGCCATGTCACCTCACGCTTGGGCTCCAAGGACAATATGAAGCATGTTCCTGGTGGAGGGAATGTAAGTACTGTCTGGCCCACAGGTCCCAGTCAGGGGGGCCACGAACAAAAACGTTCCCACCAGAAGGGGTGAGAAATCAGATTTTGAACCCCTAAACACACTTAGTTGGTGGTTCCCTCTAAAATCATTTGAAGACATCCAAGTTACCAACAAATACAAATCTGTGCTTGGGTGTTATTACAATATAGATCACTTCTGATCTACCATTAGGCCAAAATACAGGATTTAAAGTTTATAGACTTAAAACCAGTGGGTGACGTCACTGATGCTCAGACAGGAAGTACACGCCCAAAGAACCTGCTCCCCCTGCTACAGAACATGCTTTACCTTCCCCACGCTTCCTTAAGCTTCTCCTCTCTCACCTTGTTCTGCCTCTAACTCACTAAGTAAATGCGGTTGTCTGGTCTCTGATTGGCTGTGCTTGTTCTGTTTTGTTTGTGGCTCTGTCACGTTTTTCAGCGCACTATTGTAGGATTTTTTATTGTTGTTTGTTTTCTGGGCCTATTTTCAAATTTAAAAAAATCCCCACAATCAAAG
>NW_015150608.1:1065807-1068251 GCF_000732505.1 Cyprinodon variegatus
ATCTCTTTTAAACTTTGTTTAGTAGCCTTCTTTCAGCTAGCTGACCAGCAGTTATCAGTAAAGTGGGGCTTTGCTGCTTTACTGTTTTTGCAGCTATGAAACTCTGTTCCTTTAGGAACTTCGGTCTGGCTTCTAATTAAAAGAATGTTAAAGTTTTTACAACTTTTTGTAACTGTACCATTGACCGTGGTGTAAAAAGTAAAACCCTTGTTTTTTCTTTTTAAGATGAGGAAGAATTACATTCAAATGTGCTTTCAGAATAAAGATTGAACTAAAAAATTAATCTTTATTTCCAATTTAACAGGTGCAGATTCTCAACAAGAAGGTGGATGTAAGTAAGGTGACTTCAAAGTGCGGCTCCAAGGACAACATTAAGCACAAACCTGGTGAGCCGACGCCTGCTCTGATCCGTTAGTTCACAGAAGAAACACCAGACTCTCTGTAGCTCAGAATATATACTCCTGAAAATTGATTTAGGTTAAAAAAAGCAATCTTTAAAGGATATTAATAAGACGGCTCCTAGTTTGATGAGAATTTGTTTCCTTTATTCATATAATTGCACGAAACAAAGATGAGCTGCTAAGGTACATTAACACCGAATGCAGAGACTGGATTGAGGGATTTCTGTGTTAAACCTATGAAAAATCCATTTTGATTGATAAGAATGGTGAATAATGTAGATTATAGCAAAGTGTCACTGTTAGTGGACACGGTGGACCAACTGCACTGGGAAAATAATGTAGAAATAAGTAAAAATTTCTGAAATTAAGTGTATTTACCTTTAATTGGAGCAGGTAAATTAGATAGTTTGCCAATGTTTACTCTTATAATAAGATAATCAGATAATATGCACTTCAAATAAAACAATGCAATTGTGTTTTCTTATTTCTAGTGTAAATTGTCTTGCTCCATTGGCAAAATGTCGCTTTTACCTCCTCAACCCAAGAACAAATGCACTTATTTTAAGAAAAAATGACTTATCTAGATTTCGATTTTTCCAGTGTGATAAAGTTACGCTGTGAGTCGGCACAATAAATGTGACGATAAAGCGAAGGAACTCTGGAGTAGCTGCGTTTGACAGACTGATTACGCAAAGCTGGATTGCAAGAAGGCGAGTGGTTTTGCAGAGAGGCGGATTTTTGAAGGAGAACAAACCAATTTTGTATGATCCTAGTTATCATTATTACACAATCCACAATGAAAAGAAAATTTTTGGGCAGAAACTGCACATGATGAATGCTAATGGGAATTTTTTTATTACATCATATTGAATTAAGCGTTCATTACCTTCTATTGTGTTCCTATAAATTAAATATCCCTCATGCTCTCCTGAAGCTCTAAGGAAGTCAGAGCAGAACCAGATGGGAGGAACAGCAGAGGCTGTAGGCGTTAGTTTGCGCAGGAATGGAGCAGGGCGGTTAGGGAGGATGTGGGATTTCAGGGTAAAGGTTGACAACGGGGAGAGATAAATACATGTAAAGCGGAGCTATAAGTAGGTGTGGATGTGCAGATAGAGCACAGCAGTTAAAAAAACTGGAACCTCTGACAATTGGCGTAACCTTTACCAATTACCCACCAGATGTGGTGGTGATTAAGGCTGAAGGAGCACAACAGAGGAACAGATATTTCTCTAATCTCCTGAGGTTGATCAGTCCCCCTGCTGTGGTTCATCAGCTCTGGATGCTGGACAGAAACCTGGAAGTTTTCATCCGGTCACGGGTCCAGGTGCACATGTTGGTGGTAGCACACTGGAAGCTGGTTTGGTTAATCTAAGGATCCCGTCTCCTGTGCTGTTGTTTGGCTTTCCAGGTCACATACAGAGCTGTGATTCACTCTTTAAAATTAAAATCAAGATCAGGTTAACAGAGATGAACTAGCAAGCAGATAGATGCTGAAGGAGTGAGCTGGGAGAAAGTTCGCCACAATATCTGAACGAACTCCAAGCAAGAGAAAGGCAGAATATCAAGTGACCAACGACAAGCAAAAACTTGCAGCTTTCGCGTTCTGTCTGAATGTACCTTTTTTTGTAATAGATTCAGGTATTAAGCATGTGGCTACTTTAGTATTAAAGGTGAGATTATCAGGCTGATTGTTCTTTCGTGATGCAGGTGGAGGCGCCACGAAGAACGAATCCCACAAAGTGAACTTTAGAGAAGATACTCAGGCCAAAGTCGGGTCGCAGGACAACGTGAGCAGTTCTCCAGGAGGAGAGAACGTCAAGGTGAGGCTAACATGGAAAGACGGAAGTTAGAGAGCTGCTGGTTATAAGAACAAGTCCTGTTTGGAAATCTGATTTCTAAGCATGGCCTCTTTTAAACTTCAAAGTCTAACTTATTATTAACAGGAATAATTCAAAACTTAACATGGAAGATGCTTCCTTAATAGATGTTAGTTAAATAATTGTGTAAAAAAAAAAAAGCTAATTCTATCCTCCAGAGGTCTGG
>NW_015150608.1:1069258-1074629 GCF_000732505.1 Cyprinodon variegatus
CCTTTTTCAGCATGCTGACTGGCAGTGTGTAGCAACAGATTCAAATGGACACATACCTGGACGTAACGGTTTCTTTCCTTTCTTTGGTTTGGGTTGTTTTAAGGACTACAGCTCTGATGTTTTTGTTGTTTTAAAACTGTTTAAAAAAAATTTTTCTCATGGTTTAAGTTTTACCAAATTGAGCTTTATAGTTTAGGTTGCATTCAGCCTCACAGCAAAACGGTAACAGTTTATCCAGGTTGTTCTGAACCAGCTGCCATGCTCTGCTGTGTGTTTTTAGGCTGAGGGGCCCCAGCAGACCGAGGGGACTGGGACTCCCATGATTAGCAGCCTGGCTCCGGCCCCCGAGTCAGGGCCAGGAGGGGACCCTAATACCCAGGAGAATGGGTTGAAGGATGGAGCTCCCAGTGATGGTGAGGGCCTCCGGGAGCCTCAAGCTCTGGACTCCCAAATGCCAGAAACAAGTAAGTCTGTGTTTGTTTAAAGTCATGAGTTTAGAGTCGGTTCCTTACGTTTGATTCCCTCAAAGACGGAAGAGCCTGATGGAAAAAAGTCAAAGATGCTACAAATTTTATATTCCCCGAAATCGTCTTTCTGAGTCATTCAAGTCGTAATCATTTTAAAAAGGTTTTTAAAAAAAGTCCACAGAACTTGGTTTTTAAGTTTGAAGACGTTTCGCTTCCCGTCCAGGGAGTTTTTTTCAATTCAAAATGTCAGAAATAGCCTCGAGTTCCAGGCTTTATAGAAGGGACTTAAAAAACAAACCTGACGAACAAGTCCGTCCTTATGGAATCGGGGTCATTTTGTTTCTTTGTTAGCCTCTCCAAAACCTGTCTATGTCTCCCCTATGACCTCCCTTTCAGAAACATAGACAGGTTTTGGGTATTACAGGCTAACAAAGATAAGGGTGGACCCATTCGTCCGGTTCAATTTGCATGTTTTCTAAGCCAAAACAAGGCTTTGTTTTTGGTAATTTCTGACATTTTAAATTGAAAAAGCTTCCTGGACGGGAAGCGAAACGTCTTCAAACTTGGAAACAAAGTCCAGTGGATTGTTCTTTAATTTTTTTTAAATGACTTTGAGGATAGAGGAAAATTTTATAGCTACAAATTTAACTCCTCCCAGCCAATGACTGGCGTGTTAGCCCACTCTCATTCTCTCATTCTGTGGAAAAAGAGAAACTTCCACCTGCCTTCTGAGCCTCTGTGCTTCCTGACTGCTGTAAATACACTACACTATAAGGACACTTATGTGCGTGGTTTTAAAAGACGCTTCAACGTTTGCTCCACAGCTATGGGTGTTTGCGATTCAGGGGCTGCATCCTTTCACAGGTTTCGTTCTATGTGGGCCTTACCTCAAAAACAATGAAAGCCGGAGATGATCAGCTGTTATTTAGGACGGCTTAGCCTTCAGCAGCTAACCACGCCCTCATCTCAGCATAACCTTGCTCGCCAAGCAAGCAAGAGGCGTAGATCTGCGCTCTCACTGATCAATTGAAGAACTTTGACCTCTAACATAGAAAAGGTTTTAAAATTACAAGTAATATATCGTGTTTAGATCACCTATAGGTCAGTGCCTTAACCATCAGGTTAGAAATAAAAATTTTTAGTATGTTAGCTTGTTAGCTTATCACAACTACTAAAAATTGCTGATGATTTATCTCTGGAGGCCATTTTCTTTTTTTTATTCCTTACCAAACAGTTGCCTACGATGACTTAAATAACAACTTCAACCTAATTTAGGCGAAGCTTAATGTGAAGAACAGCGATGGACACATATATTACGCTGTTAGCATAAACAACTTGACTGATCAAAAAAAAGAGTGCTCTGTAACATACGCACGCTCCTGTGTTGAGCTTACGAGTTTTAACGCGTCCGGTGTATTTTCCTCGTACGTAGACAATACACTTCAAATCTTGACCGATGTTCACCCTCATTTCGCAATTACGCAGCTAGCATAAACAACTTGACTGATCAACAATGAGAGCGCTCACATGCGTGACCTACGCACGCTGCTGTGTTGAGCTTACGAGTTTTAACGGTGTATTTTCTCCGTACGTCGACAAGACACTTCAAATCTTGACCGATGTTTACCCTTATTTCGCTATTACGCTGCTAGCATAAACAACTTGACTGATCAAAAATGAGAGCGCCCACATGTGTGACCTACGCACGATGCTGTGTTGAGCTTAAGAGTTTTAACGCATCTGGTGAATTTTTTTCCGTACGTTGACAAGACACTCCAAATCTTGACTGACGTTTACCCTCATTTCGCAATTACGCTGCTAGCGTAAACAACTTGACTGATCAAAAATGAGAGCGCTCACATACGTGACCTAGGCACGCTGCTGTGTTGAGCTTACGCGTTTTAACGGTGTATTTTCTCCGTACGTCGACAAGACACTTCAAATCTTGACCGATGTTCACCCTCATTTCGCGACTTCACTTTGCGTAGCAAACCAACACATCGTCTGCATAATTGCAATACATTATGCGATTATGCGTTATCCGGTTGGACTGAAAATACTAAATAGAATTAAAAACACTTAATATAAATTTTAAAAAGTACTAGCCATTTGTTATATCTTGAAGTGTGGACCGTGAAGTTTAACATAATAAGAAGAATTCGTAACTTTCTCAAAAGCCCATCAGTAAGCACTGACTCTAAGATTTTATATTTGTATCTTTATGCCACGATTTTTACTAAATGTCTATAATTCGTCACAGTTTAGTAAAAGAAATATAAAACAACGATCAATTCCGACATTTTTTGGGAGGTTGGAGCTAATGTTAGCCCTCATTGTGTCTGAATGTTTTTAAGCTAATCATGTCTGCTGTCCATCTGATTATATTTTGACTTTTTATCTTACAGGCATCTAATTCTGCTATCCCTCTGCCCTCCTCATTTCAACTGCCCCCCTTTAACTTCACCGCCTCCCCTTCCCCCCTTATTTTCCTTACTGTAAATCTTTTTTTTTTTTCTCCTTGCCTCACTTTTACTCCCTCCCTCCCCAACCCCCCTCCTCCCCTAACCTTAACCCCTCTGCTGCAGATTGAGTCTTTCAAGCTCAACTTCCGCGAGAATGCTCGCTCTCGCACGGACCACGGCGCTGACATCACCATTCGGCCAGCCCCCTCTCTCTCTCCCCTCCGGCGACGGATCCTGTTCTTCATGCACGACAACCAAAGCCACCACCCAGATCCTCGCAGTGTTTCCTCCCCCCTTCTTTGCTGCACCTACAGGTGGAGGTCCGTGGCGGACGGCAGTAGGAGCAGCAGCTCTGCGATGGGATCCTGACCTTTTTAAACCCCCGTTTATCTCAAATCTGTTGTTGCAAAAATTAGAATTGTTCAGTAGCTCTTCTCTCACATCATCATGCGTCATTACCGTCACCCCTTTCATATATTTTACCTGAAGTAACTCTGCTTTGGTCCTGATCGGTACTCTATGTGAAGGAAAAAATCCAGGACGGCTTTTACTTCTGAGGAATCGTCAACTCTTCTAGAAAACCACCTTCATCTCCTGCTTTTCCTCGTGACTTTAGGAACGTTTTCCCTCAGTAAGCGCATACTTAAATAATTCAGTGTCCATCTCATCATGGCTTCCTCCAACTCTCTCTTTCATCCTCATGTACAAGCTAACAAAAAAGAAAAAAGAAGTCTGAATCGTTTTAACTCTTTATTCTCTGTGTTTGTGACGAGGTGTTTGATTGAAAAGTTTTTATGTAGAAATGAGATTCTGATACGTTTGGATCAACTATTTTATTTTTTTTCCTGCTTTCCATGTTGTCCCTTGATGATAGAACTAGGTTGTATTTATTCAATACTCTTAATAAAAACAGCAATATAACAGGTGTTTTATTTTCATCGAATAGTGCTCAGAAAATCTTTGAAAAACACGCACATGTTCCTGCAAACTGAGAAGGGAGGAAGAAGGTTGTAGAATGCTGAGGTAAAAATGGATAAATCGAAATCTAGACAAGTCATTCTTTCTTAAAATAAGTACATTTGTTCTTGAATTGAGGAGGTAAAAGATAAATTTTGCCAATGGAATGAGACAATTTACACTTAAAATAAGAAAACACAATTGCATCGTCTTATTTCAAGTGCATTTTATTAATTATCTTATCTTAAAAGTGAAAAAACTCATTCCTTTGGCAAACTATCTCATTTCCCTAGTCAAATTTAAGATAAATACACTTAAGTTAAGAAATTTTACTTATTTCTAGATCGTTTTTCCAGTGAAAAAGATTAATTTTACAGTTGGGGTTGAATATCTGATGTGTTTTGACTAAAAGGATGAAAAAATGTTCGGCAGAAGGTCAGCTGAAGTTGAGAATCATCAAACGAGTCCAGAGGGAGATGAGGAAGATGTTTAGATTGTTTGCGCGTCTGAAATGTGCATCCTGTTTGTTTTACCTTAAAAAAGAAACCCAGTGGATAAGAGTGATGCAGTCTCACGCCTAACAGAGAAAAAGATGAAGAGATGTTCTGGTTCTGGTTTCTACACCAAGCCGCTCTGCTAGACTCTATGTTCCATTTCAGATGTTTCTGTGACGGTCTGGTTTGCATGTTTTTAGCAGTTTCTAAAATATTCCGCTGCATTTAAAATCAGATTCTGCAGTTCTGTGTGTTCGGTGCTCAGCTTGTTGCCGTGTCGTCACTCTCTCTTCTCTTGTAGCAACCTGTTGCCTCCTGATGCCTTTCTAATGCATAGCAAATAGAAAACTCATCCCCTAACGCCATCGCCGTTACTCCGAAGTGTTGGTATCGCTTTGTACAATTTTTAGAAAATGGAAGTTAAGAGGAAATACTTCAGATTTATTCCTGTGCTCCAACTCTATACATACAGACCGCACTACTTAAACATTGATGGAAACTTTTCAGCCACATATTTTATCATCAGTGGTCCTTTGATTTGTAAAGAAAAGTTTTGATGTTTATGAATAATTCTAATATGTTGCTTTACTGTATTTAGGACATTACAACTAATATATCTTAATTTAGCCAATATCATGCAAACATTATAGTTATTACATAGTTTGTAAGCAAAAATCGCTACTTTGATTCTACTGAAACTCAAACACTTTTTCAACTAATAGTTTACTTTTTTTTTTTTTTTTATGTAAACCAGCTTCTTATAAACTGCTAGCTTCTGGGAAAGTATTAGTAATCAGAACTTCTACGGGCTTCACCAAGGCCACCAGTCAGCCAACAGCTCCAGCTGTAAGCCAGCAGCTCCGGCTGGTAGCCATTAGCTCCATCAGTTAGCCAACAGCTCCAGCTGTTAGCCAGCAGCTCCGGCTGGTAGCCATTAGCTCCATCAGTTAGCCAACAGCTCCAGCTGTTAGCTAAAAGCTCCATCAGTTAG
>NW_015150608.1:1074931-1082107 GCF_000732505.1 Cyprinodon variegatus
AATAAATAGCTATATCTAATATCGCCCAGAAAGTAAATTTTTGTCATATTTTCCCATCATTTTTGCACAATCTGTGCCATCACCTCATTTGCAACTAGAAATACATCCCTACTGGCATTGAATGCACTTTAGAAAACACTACCGAAATTATTTCTATCTTTAGTTATCAAAGTGTACTTAACTTAACTACATAGAGTAAAATGGTAGAAGCTATTTTGCTGGGAGCAAAGATTCTTTAACATCCTTTCTGTTATATTACTCAATGAAGTCATCAACAAAATGCCCAGAGAAGTCTGGTAAAATAAGATTGCAACACTTTTTTCGATGGTTTTAGTATCTCAGCCTCGGTGCTTAAAGTGTATAAAGTACCACAACGTTCAACAATGAAACCAAAACACAACTAAAATATGCAGCTCGCTTTGTGCCTGCAGGACAGATCAACTGGTGACAAGATCCAACAGCTAGCTAACAGCCACCGGCTAGCTATACTCACACTTTGATATAATTTGATTGTTTGCTGACATTATGTGCTGTAACTTTAATGGGCTTTGATATTTTTCTTTTTTTTCCCAAATAGCGGCAAATTGTAAACACCTTTAATGTCAACCTAACTTAACCACAAAAAAAGTGTTTTAAAATGTCCGACAAATGTTTTAGACAAACGCTCTGTTCTTTCCAGCTACTAAATATTTTTTTTCTGTTTGGCAATATTATAATAAAAATTTAAAATTCTTTTAATGTTCTATATAATAGATTAAAATGCTTAGTTTATAACTTTTGGATTATTATTTTTTTAAGTAATGAATTTATATCATGCCTACAATTGATAACTCTCTTCGTATCTTAATTTTTCTTTTTTCCTGGTTTTGCTTCTTTATTTTATTTTATTTTTTTCTTTGAACCAATAACTAGCTATTTGTAGATTATTTTAAAGCAAACTTTCCATCCTAAGACAGTTTCCATCGCAGAGTTTTGGGATTCCACTTTACTCAGAGCATTTTAACCTTGAACTTCTACTCATCTGTATTGGTAAACAGTGTGACAGGTTGGTTATTGATTGCTTATAGCCTCACATTAGAACCCCATTTTACAAAAACCATCCAAATATTGGCCCCAAACTAGAGGAAGTACTCATCATTAGAGCTTTAACGCCAGTTTGCTTCTTCTTTTTCAAAATGGAGACCCTGAAGTGTTGACAGGCGTCACAGTAGTTCAAAAAAGTCCAATTTGTAAACGAAAAAACGGTCATTGCTCTAAAATAAAAGAAATATATATATATTTTTCCGATGGGTATTCGACTAACCTCTATTGCCTTTAGCTTAGCATGTTAGCATTAACTCTTAGCTATAATTTTTAAGTTTTCTGACATGTTTGAAAATAACACGGCTGCTTTGGCTGCATATCTCTGGATTTATGTTGAATTGCATGTTGGACACAGAGGACCATTAATAACGATAAACATCAGTCCGAATCTTTATTGATAATGTTAAGATTTACAATCACAATGCTGAGTTATTCTTTGAAGTTAGTTTCTTTATTAAACTGATTGCTGCTGCTGATTTTATAGAAGAGCTTTGATGAAACTAAACCGCACCTTAATACTATAATAATAATAGAGGATTAGCTGTGATGTAGCAGTGATTCCACTTTTAATAAGTCGTAAGTTTAACATGAATGTGGTTTTACTTGGTAACAGTTTGTGTAGAGCTAACTGATTCCTTCATTACACTTTAAGGTTCCCTTTAGGTCTTATAAAAGTTGTTCTCACTTGTTAAAGGTACATAGTCACGTTATTTGACATTAACACTCTGGTTCCACCATGTTTTTATGACAAAATATGGCGTCCTGCATGTGTAGGAGTTTATTTTTTGTCTTCTAAGCTTTGTTTTTGCTCGATCTGCTTGTAAATATAACCTTTTTTGTGTATATTTGCCCTGACATCATTTCACCCGAGGTTATTATATTTAACTAAGACTTATCAATAATTATCTAATTCTCTTATTTTAAGAGTAGAAAAACTAATTCCATTGGCAAATAATCTCATTACCTGCTAAAATTAAGGTTAAATAAATTAAATTTAGGTTATTTTTCCTTATTTTTGGATTGTTTTTGCAGTGTGGAACTCCTATCGTAGTTACAGCAATAAAAAAAGTCCAAGATCAAGTTTAAAAAGGTGCAAAATCTTTGATTCCAACAAGGATAAAACTGAAGTTGTGCTTTGAAACCAGTCTGACTGTTGGATCAATGCTTTTAATCCTCTCAGGCTCAAATTAAGTTGTAGTTGCAGGAAAAATCTGATATTTGGAGAAAATGATCATATGGGGTAGTAATATACAATTCAGACTCTTTTTTTGAGAGAGAGACCTTCACATGCAATGAATTCTGGGAATGTTGCATATTTGCAACAGAGGCCTGGAGTGGTAAATTAACACTGAAGACTGAATCTGATATGAACGTTAAGTTTATTTGAATGTCACAAACAAAAAATTAACAAAACAAAATTCGAAAGAAAAAAATATTCTCTCACAAAATTAGAGACAACTTTTTCACAAACTTTTTCTCCACCAACGTCTCAAAACCTCTTTAGAAGGCCGCTTCTGTTAAACTGTTGCTCAAAACATAGGCAAACTAGTAGATAAAGCATGTAGCATCCATTGGTACCTGTTTGGGCACACGTTGCGAATCCACAACATTGAAATCGAGATGCCTCTGGTGAAAAACCCAGAGGAGATAAAATCTACTAATTGGCATGTGTCATATCTAAACACATTCATGATTCATCTGATGTAGTATTGATTTCAAAATAATGGAAATTGGTGCTTAGAAAATCTGTTCCAGTGACACCAAGGACTCGGCCATGTTGAAAGTGAGTCAGCAGTGCCATCTGGTGAGCTGGAGAGAAACTGTTTGTTGCAAATGTACACCTAAGTCCTTCTGTTGTACTTCTGAGTAACAAAAGCTCTTAAAATATGGATGTAGAGTAATTAGCTAAGTAGCATTTAGCTGTTGCAAATCTGCAACATCTGCCTGGAGAGGGTTAACTATGGGTGGTTCTAGACGGGGGCCAATGGGGCCCAGTGCCCCTGTAGATCATATCCTGGCCCTTGTTTTGGCCCCTGTACTGAAGACAAAATACTCAAACAAGTTCTATTGATGATCTGCATTGGAACAGACATGGTTACTGATTGGTCCTTTGGATAATTTTCTTACAAGTTCTGTTTTACTAATTATTTAAAAACAATAAGGTGAAAGCTTCAGTGGGATTGAGATACGATCCCAGTTTTTATCTGATAAATGTTTTTTCCAAAACCAATAAAATAAAAATACTCTAATTTTCACAGCTGAATTTGTTTTTCTTGAGCTCTAATTCAGATTTGATAGAAAACAGTAATTTTAAGTCAAAAAATGTCAAATTATGAATGTTTAATGACCTAATAAGACATAAAATTTTAATTAAACGTAATTGAATAGAAATTTCACTTTATGCAGCTCTCTTAATATATTTGAATCCCTTGCCCTGTTTTTTATCTCATGCTTTTCTGGGCCCCCATTAAAACACTTGGCCCCCTGGTAGATTTGTTCTAGAACCGCCACTGCTTTTAACCCCTCTCATCCCAGCTGCTGGTTTTCCATCAGGACTTCTTTTAGCAGCTGTGTTGATGGTCACTATCAACCTTCTGGTAGTTCAGCAGTACTGCCAGCAGATGGCGCCATGTTGGTTTATGGCAACTTGGTTAATGGCAACTGGTGCTGGGGTTCTATTTGGAATCAGAAAGGACTATTAGCACACTATTAGAAAAGACGCTTGGAGAATATCGCCTTATTTTAAATAACTGGTTATTGGTCTTCTTTTCAGATAACGTGACTATGTACCTTTTTATAATCGGTTCATTCTGACACATTAAGGCAATATGCAAATGATTCCTTGTTGCTAACAGATGTAGCTGCAGGGTTTTCTATCTGAACTCTTCCTGTGCCTGTCCGTCACTAAGATCAGCTTTAGCTTCCCACCTCAAAGTTTCTATTCGCCTCTAGTTTCGACTTCTTCTTGGGTGTTTATCGATGCTCTGCTTATCGCCCCCGATATCCACGAACAAACAACGTACGTATGATGTAGCTTTACATGGGAGGAAAGTGCTTTTAATCATGACTGTTATGGCTGTTATATCCTGATATACCTGTTGTAACAAAGCGGGAAGCGATCAGGCCCTTTTTTTAAATCGTTAGAATGACGCGCGGGAGGGCGCCAAAGTGAAAGAATGTCTTTTGAGATATATTGTGCTAAAAGACGCAACACTTTTGTAAATGTATTTATCGTTGTGTTCCTGTAGCCTCATGGCTCTTTTTTTTTTTTTTTTTCCCATGGTTGAACTTGGTTGTGATTTTTTTATTTTCTTTTGGGGCAGCGGATGATGTCGGGAGGTTGCACAGAAATTTAAACAGATTTATTGATTTTATTTGAGGTGCTGTAACACATTTTCAAAGTTTTAACAGAATTTCTCATATTTCTAAATGTGTCTGCCGCCACAAGCCCAGTCTTAAGAAATTCAAATGTGATTAATTAAAAAAATGTAGGGATGCAGCGGCCTCTGCTGGAGAGAAATGGGACTGAAGCGGTGATTTATTATCTAGAGACGATAAAGCTGCAGCCTGCCAGAGAAGGAGCCTAACACACAGTTTTTGGACGTAGACAGCTGGTCGTAGCGGTCGGGTTGGTCTGCATGTGAGACGCTCCTCTGGAACCTTCCAAGGAGAAACATGGAGCTACATGTAAACATTAACGCTAGCTAAAGAACAGCTGCTGTTCCTGCAGAGCATGCTGAAAACCAACAATGGCTTGTGTTTGGTAGACTTTCTCTCACTTACAAAACTTCCTCATTGTTTTTTTGTGTGGGATTATTTTTTTTTTCTTTTTCCAATATTTTGAATTTTATTATTTTGGTTTGAAAAAGTGTTTATTGTGATTACTTGTTAATTAGTGATGTGATTATTAAACATAAAATAAAGTTGGATTAAACTCAGTTGTGTTGGATCTAATTCTGTTTTTTGGGTTAATTTATTGATTGAAAATGATAAATTATCCTTTTCTACTTAAATTAAGTTCATATCTCCTAGATATGAATTTAATATGAATGAAAGAGTTTGAAACTTTTATTTTGGGTTAATATTCTATATCCAATTCAAAGACTTTTTAATGGATTTTCAGGACCAATTCACTCAAATTCTAGATCAAAAGGTGGCAGCATGCAGCACTGCTGCAAATAATTATAAAACAATACAAATTAAATCAAAACCGAGTTATATGTAACTGGGTTGTTTGAATGTGTGGTATGATAAAGACCACACGCTAAATACAGCTCTCACAGAAGTTCATTTTGCTTCTCAAGAACCAATAAAAGGTATATAGACTGCAAATATATATTTTTTTTAATAAGTATATTTCCTTTGTTTTGGGCCAACATGACGTTTTGGAAATGGGGTAAAATGATTTATGTTTGAAAAAGGAGAGAAAAAATTTATCTTGAAGTGTATGTTTTCCAATTCTTTTTTTAATGTGGCCTATTTGCCAATACAGCACTGAGAATCGATGACCTGGTGTTATAATTGCTTTCACAAGTCGACCATCATAGCTGTTGCCATGCCGTTCCACTTCATAATTCTGTATGATACATTTTTAGAAGTGGGACTGGGAGAAAGAAAAAAAGCAATGCATTGGACACTGAGACAGAAAGGGAGGTGAGAAATTGAGAGGGGAAGAGAGATGGAGGGAATAAAGGAGAAAAAATGCAAAAAAAAAAACAAAGCGGTCTGCTTCCACAGCTGAAAGAAAGAGAAAGTAAAAATAAAAACAAACCCATATAAACAAACATTGAAAGAGAAACCTTAGAAGATGGCAGGATGTTATGCAAAGCTATATTTATTTGAATTTGAAGCTTTATGTTTGTGTCCTTTTCTCTTTCCAGGGACACAGAAGGGGTAACTGATAATGATAAATAAAAAAAGTATTCTTTTAAAATTATCAGCAAATAGATCTATTGTCATAAAAAGTATCATCATGGGAAAAAACAACAAATGTTTTTGCAAATTAGGATGTGATTCCAGGGCTCTATTTAATGGCAACATATTTCAGCTATCATAATCTTTTCCATGATTTTTCCATCTTTTATAGTCATTTAACATTGTCTGCTGACTGGATTGCAGGTGTGCATTTTTGATATATATATATATTATTTGTTTATTAGTTTTTAGTTTCATTTACATCTATTTACAATTTTAGTTTCTTAGTTTTTAGTGTTCTTTACATGTTCACTAATTTTCCTTTTTTTATTTTCGATTACACAAGGATAATATCCTTTTATATTTGAAAGGGTGGAACTGAGGTTTGAAAATTTAGATTTCTCTTATTTCATATCTTAATTTATCCTATTTACTCACTACAAAAGTTTTTATTCAGTCTGTTTCACCTGAAGGCCTCACTATTCTCTGCAGGCTGGTGTTTGTAGAGCAGACATTGCTTATTCCCATAACAAACCAGATTCTTTCTCAGGGTTTATTCATAACATGTTACTGTTTAACCAAAATGTCTGTAATTTGTTTTGACTCTGACTGGTTTCCATTGTTGTAAGTAAAGGGAACAAACGCTGCTCAGGCAGAACAGGGCAGATTACCAAGCAATAAGGGCCGTATGATGAACTGTTCTCTATTTGCAAAGATATAATAAATAAAGTGCCGACTGAGAGAAATCCATCAATCTCTGTTTATTTAACTGGGGTAAATAGTTAAATACTTATTTTTCCCACTATAGTGTTAAACATAACTATCTGAATGCCTGGTTTATATGAATGAGTGTGTTTGTTTATATAAGCTTTATAAAGCTCATTGAGCAGCGAGATATGTTCACTTTTATACGTACCTTTCATTTGGATGCATGTTTTTAATCTTTGGTTTATGTATAATATTAATTTGCCATTAACTGTATTCCCAAAAGTAAAAAGTTAGCGCTCTGCTTTTTAATAGTACTTGTTAGATTGTTGGTTGTGGTAATTGAGTCTCGTTTTAATAAATCATTTAGAGAAATCTGACTATGGAGTAACTTTGTTACTCTGAAAACCGTTTTTGGAATAGGAAGTTTTTTTGTTTTTGTTTTTCTCATTTCAAGGTTGCATTTTATTTCAA
>NW_015150608.1:1082320-1085616 GCF_000732505.1 Cyprinodon variegatus
GATTCCATTTGACACAACAGGGCTTCAGATGGAAGCATGCGCCATACCAGACCAGACCTGTAATCGTCAATGTTTCAGCCATATTAGATTTATAGAACTTGACACCATTACAGGAAACAAATGGCAGGAAAATTTGCATACCACATTTACTGCATTTACTACATACTACAATTTTTTACATACTAAAATATTGTAATGTCCAAAAAAAGACATTTTGCAGTACAATACAGTAGTGCAATAGCAAAGATGCAATGTTTAGTTAAATTCTTAGCAACACATTTCACCTCAAGCCCTTTACAGAGAAAATTCAACCAGATCATCCAGTTAAACTGATTCAAAGTTTTCAATCTAAGGAAAACCAGATGATTGCATCGACTCATTGACTTTACAGGATTCACTCCTCCTGGATCAGTGTATAAAGATTATATTAACTTGCATTTTGTCATTAACTCTGCAGCAATCCTCACAGCAAGCAGAACCAGGCTCAGTTTGAGCGGCCATCTGCTGAGGCTGACTGGGGTTCAAGGAGACAGAAGCAGAGATACAAAAGGAACATAGAAACATCCATCCATTATCTTACACGCTTGTCCCGAGTGGGGCTGGTGTCTATCTCCAGCAGTCAATGGGCAAGAAGCAGGGTCCACCCTGGACAGGTCACCAGTCCATCACAGGGCAACACGGAGACACACTGGACATACAACCATTCACTCACACCTAAGGAGAATTTAGAGACAGTCATGTATTTGGACTGTGGGAGGAAGCCAGAGAGAACCGACACATGAATACTCCACCCAGAACATGAATAATCCATGCCGAAAGACCTTAAGCCAGGAATTGAACCCAGAACCTTCTTGCTGCAAGGCAGCAGTGCTACCCACTGCACTACTGATAAATAACATATAAAACACCTGTTCAAGTATTCTGCTAGTGTCACAGTCTTGGTTCTGTTATGTTTTCTTTTGTGTATTCTCTTTTACTTTATTCCATGTCTTCTAGTTTTAGTTGTTTTATTCTTATTTTCTTGTGTTTTCTGGTTATTTTCAGTTTTCAGGTTTTTATTTGTTGCCCTCTGCTGCCCTCTTGTGTTCTCCTTTTTCCCTAGCTCCTTTCCTGTTCTGCTCTGTTCACACCTGCTCCCAATCTGCTCATTAGTCCTATCTTAGTTAGTCTCCCATAAATACTCTTTTTGTTCAGTTCCTCAGTGCTGGTTCCTTGTCTAACTTCCTCCAGCTCAGTCTCTCTGAGTCCTCCTCCTCATGATGGTTTCCCCCCTGATGTCTCCATAGTTTCTGGTTTCTTTGACCTTGTTTTCATGTTTTTGATTTTACGATTTTTGGATTCCTGCCTAATTTCTGCCTCAGCTGTTTATCTGTTAAAATTTCATTAAACCAACAAGAAATAATAAATACATTGCTCTCTTTTTTTTCTTCTTCCCGATTTGGCAGTATTTTCTGTTACTTTGCAAATGTTAAAGCTTTTATGCAAAAAGGAGTGGAAAGTTGGGGAAAAGCTGTTCTGTTAGACACCAGCTGGGCGATTAGGAGAAATATAATAGAAGAAAATGATGATAGCTGACATGTAGTCTGGGTTCCATTCAGTTTCTTTATACAGCAACAATTTACAGCGGCTCTCATCTCAAGACAATCTGTTCAAACTTATTTCAAATTATATAGAAATTTATATAAAAATAAAAATAATTCATACCATTTCAATCCAGTTAACATTCAGGTTAATCCAATCATTCCTGATATACAATAAAGTTCTGCTGCGTTAATCATTTAATCTGGTTGGTAACAAAACGTGTGTGTATGGAAGTCCAGATGATTGCATGTAGCAAGAAAAGGTATTTTCTAGAACATCAGTAGACACTGATGGGGGGGCTGTACCTAGTAACCTCTCCGTCACCAACATGGCCGACCCAACTGGCTGATTTTCTGTCAGTAACCTCTTTACCATGAATCCACCGACTGTAGACTGTTTTATTGTTTCAGAGGTTTGGACATAAAGGTAATTTTGGGTTTTATTTGTGGCTCAATGAAGCTTAGGAAGAATCTACACTAGTTGCGTAAAAACATCTAAAACATGCAGGACACCAACCCTTGAAAAATGAGGTTGAACACCCCCCTCTGTCTTTGAAATGCTTGAATTCCTCCATATCATCCCCTTCCACCCTGTGATGATAATAGATGTAATAAATATTGATGTTGGGTTATCTCCTCATAACCCTGTGGCTCAGTGGACCCTCTGCTCTCTGACGACCAGAAGGTTTAATAAAAACCTTAATTCTTCACAGTATAGAGAAACTAAACGACTAGCTTATTCCACATACGAATCAGATTAAAATATTTTAATGTAATTTACAGATCTAGAAACTATAGATCTGGTTTAGTTAGATATCCCCTCTTAGAATCTCTCCGTCTTGGTCGTCTGCCCTCCTGATGTACGGATCCTCAAAGTATCCATCGCCCCCGTCTTCCTCCTCCAGCTGATGACTCAGTTCTTCAAACACGAAGGTCTGCAGGTCGCCGTGCCCCCCCGTCTCAGAGAATACCGCCGGGACATTCTCGTCTTCGTCGTTGTCGTCGTACAGCCTCCGATGCCTGTAGTTGTGGAAGCGTTTGTACCATGAAGGTCCCTTGATGGCGGCAAGGATGAGGGCGCAGGTGGCGATGGCCAAGGCCGCAACGCAGGCTGTGAACTTCCAGGTGTGGCCAAGCGCTGGTTTCCGAACTGCTCGACGATAAAAGATGAAAAGTCAGTCATAAAGGGTAACTCACCCCATAATTCCCTCTTTGCACTTAAAGTTTATAGACCTGGCCTATGAGGGGCAACTTTGATGTAAAGTAGAAAACACTTTAGACACCTTATAGCGTGCCTGAACCTATACGTAGGTACATACGTGCAGAATAAAAATAGATTATTTACAACAAAAAGACAAAAACTGGAGAGAAATATGAATAGTATATAAATAATTGTTTTACAAATTGTGACTGGTCCAAAATATATTAATATTTTATTCTAGATGAGATGCCGATATCATCATGAAAGGATTCTACCCAAATAGGAATAGAAGGTTTAAGTCTGAGCTCAGATCTTAGTCACTCAGAGTTACATTTCATAGATACTGTAACGCAGTGCCTAAATGTTCCACAGGATGTCGCTGTTGCTTTCTGTAATTGCTTGGCATCACTACAATTCTTACATGTTTGTCCTGCTGGGGACACCGTAGTACAGGGGATTTTTGTACAGGAGCTGCTGTATTCTTACAGCGTGTTTTACTGCCTGTAAGGTGGACA
>NW_015150608.1:1086150-1088393 GCF_000732505.1 Cyprinodon variegatus
CCCTCTTAGCAGTGCTGCAACGTGTTTAACAAATGTAAACAGAGTTGTTTCGGGTAGTAAGATCTGAAGTAACTGGCGCGGTGTGCTCACATCCGCACGTTGCGTTCAATGTTGTCACGTAAATTAGCAGGTCAATCCAGGTCTGGTGTTTCCACAGCATGCCAATCAGAGCTGAGGTGATTTTAAAGTGAGTCATTTGCACCGGGTAGGCGGGCATCAGTGAGCTGTTCCCACTGCCACTAAAAGCAGATTGTTCCCGGGTGTAAACAGGTTTTTCTGCCAGTGGGAAAGTGGTATTAGATTGCGTCGCTTTTCCTTCTGAACTGGAAAGTTAGCTTAAATGGGCTTGGCAAACTTTACACCTGACAGTCTGACAGAGATTGGGCAAGCATTAGTGCAAAACCTAGTGGCAAGAAAAAGTTAAGCTTGAAGCTATTGCCTTTTTGTTTAGCTCTGCAAAATTTTTCTTAAAACTTCCATTACTGCCCTCTTTGGGTCGAACAGTGGCTATTGCAGTTGAATCTTCAAACAGTTAATGCTTGAACGCGCCTAAGTTAAAGACAAATACTTTCATCATCAAAGGCCCTCATATTGGTATAAATAAATCTCAGAGGCATTGCTTTATAGTGAGTTATCCTGTCTTCCACTGCCTGGACACTAGCGGCTCGAACCGTTGAGGATCTGACCCACCGGGCTTTCCAAATGTTTCATCAACCTCTAGTGTTCATGAGGTGAAAAAGAGTTATTCTTAAAAGATCTAAACTACCAGCATCCCTCTGGTCTCTTTCTGTGCTTCATTTGTCTAAGCTAGGCTAAACTAGTTGCCTCTTTCTCTTGTCCAGACAACACCTCTGCTCATATGTATTCCTGCCCCTCAGGGTCTGAATGTGTCTCTGTGTGGAGTTATGCTTTCACATTGGAGTGGGTTAAACTTGAAAGACTTTAAGGTGCCAAGATTAGAGGAAGAAAGACCCAAAGTAGAAGAAAGGTGGAACATACCTGCACCGATGGTACAGTTCTGAGTTGTTGAAGGGCTTATCGACACCTTGTTGACTCCTTTGGGTTGCTGAGAGGTGACTGGTGTTGATGTGGACCTTGGTTCTATCTGCTCAGGTTTTGGAGTTGATGTGAAACAAAGATTGATCAAATCCAGGAGATTTTGATTTCTATTCTCTGCTGGAGATTCACAGGTGATCGTCGGGCCCACTGTAGAGGAAGACGACAAAAGCCATCCCGGTATTTAGGTTAGATTGTTAGTAGCAACTAGTGCTGGTCGCTGTGTGTCTGCTAAGAAATCTTTTTACCGATCGTGACATTGGCTTCTTTCATCTTTCTAACGGTGTTCAGCAGAGGACAGGAGCAGTTCCAGGGGTTTCCTTCTAGGTGCAGTACCTAACAAGAACAGCCAAAACAAAGCTGGTCAATGTAAAAGGCTCCTTGTCAGGAATCCAGTTTGTGTGGTCTGTTTTTGTGTTTCCTTTCCTCCTCCACCAGGTGGTGCCCCGTCCTCATTGGATCTCCCTGCACACCTGCAGCTCATTTCCTCATTACCTGTGGAGGATTCTTAAGCTGCTGACTGCCACTACCTCGATGCCAGAGTTTGCCAATACAGGGTACTCTAGCAATGCTTAGTTTAGCAGAGTCTAACCTGAGTTTTTGTTTGCCGGTTTTGGTTTCTCTAGTCAAACTGAGTTTTTGTCAACCTGAATCTTAAATTTGTTTTTGTCTTTGCCTCTCGGCAGGAAGTCATCCTGCAAACTGGATTTGTTCGGTCCTTCTCTCTCTGGAAGGTTCTACTGAGCTTCTAACTGAGCTGGGGTTCCAAACAAGAAGTTTGGATCCACTCTCCCCAAGTGGTCGTTTGAGTAACCCAGTCCGCCCATCACCAAACAAGACAATCACTGGCACAATCCTCACAGTCTGGATTCTATAAAGGACAACTTTTCCTGGAGAAGTGACTCTGCAACCTTTTCCTCCTATGCAAAACCAAACATTCATATTTCCCACTGAGCCTGAACTAACTGCAGGGTCTTTCCCTCACCTTCCAGTTCCGGATGAGCAGTGTTCACAGCAACACTGGACTCTTTTCATTCTACTCTGAGCAGCACTGGATTTCATCAAATTATTCCTAAAATAAACCTGTTTAAACTTTTCCTTGGTCTCTGTTTGGTCTTCTGCATCTTGGGGTCAGACCTTTAATATAATCATGACACTCCTCTTACCAAATACACTGTCTGTTACCT
>NW_015150608.1:1089743-1117719 GCF_000732505.1 Cyprinodon variegatus
CCTGCAGATTGAGAGCGAAGTGCTCTGTTAGGAACATAAGGAACAATCAGATCTCTGATATCAGATGGAGCTTGGCCTGATTTCCTTATTTAGCATTTTAAATCTTTGGATTTCTTTTGTTGTTGTGAGCTGCTGGAAAATCAACCCAAAACCAAGTTTTTAATTTAATTGAATTCAGTTTATATCTATAGGGCCAATTTATAACACAAGTAACCTCAAGGCACTTTACAGACACAGTTCAATCAGATAGGTTTAAGTTTTCTATTGAAGAAGAAAGACAGCTAATGGCATCCAGGTAATGATTTCACAAAATTTTATCAGCATCACAACTGGACAAGATGTTTCTGATTTTTGCAATATTCTAGAGATGAAAGTAAATTCTAGAAGACTCTTTGATATGGGATTTAAATATCAAGTCCTGATCAAAAATAACATTGACACTGTTTATATGATACTCTGAGATTAATGTAATCCCATCCAGATAAAGTGACTGACTAATCAGCTTCTTTTTCAGAGACTCGGATCCAAAGACTATAACTTCTGTTTAGTCTGCATTCAGAAGCAGAAAATTAAGAGTCATTCAGGTTTTTATGTCTTCAAGACATGCCTGTAATCTATGTAATGGGTTAGCTTCATCTGGATTTATGGAGAAATATAGCAGAGTATCATCAGCATAAGAAGGGTAGAGAAAACCCCAAAGCATTGCTTCTTTCTTTCACTCTGAACAGAGGAAATTTGTTCCCCAGAGCTTGTTGTTTTGGTTTCTTCTGATTTCTCAGACTCACATTGACGTTTTCTGCCAAACTCGCGCATAAGAAGAACTTTCAGGATGTTCCTGTGGTCCCACAGACCTCCTCCTTCTGCGATATAAGGTCTGGAAGACGTACAAAAGGCTCCTTTTCATGCCGTCCCCAGATCTACATCCTCTCTGACAGCTGGTACAGTTCGCTAAGCTTTTAAAAAAAAATGCTGAAGCCACAAAACCCTTATGTTGCAACTGCCTAAACGCTTTGGCCCGGTCTTGTCTGTTCTTGCACAACCATCTGTCTGCACTGACACAATCTGACAGTTTTAAATAAATCACAGGAAGCTGCAAAGACTGACGTTCACAGAAGAAGCGGTGCTATAGCAGCTCAAACTGAAACATGTCAGCCATGGTAGAAGCTGTTAATCATATAAAGTTTAGCCCAGAAAGACTCTTACCTGTGCTTCCACACCTGAACCTCTTCACCTGTTGTCTCTGAGCAGCTGGCAGAGCCTCCGACCCTTGCTCCCTGTAAAACTTGAACTGCTTTGAACCGTTGCTGCTGGCTAACCATTTATGACCAATCAAGTCTTATCCGCTGCTCTCAACTTCCTCATTGTTCTTCCTCCGTGGTCGAGGCTGAACATGCGCTCTGGAGATTGTAGTTCCAGCAGGAAGGATGACGAGGAATGTCTCATATTGTCTTATGTGCAAATTAGGAGTAACAGCTTAATATCTACATAACACATCTACTGGCTACAGGAACCTTAGGAGGAGCCTCTAAATTATTCTACAAATACAGAAAATTATCCTCTATCTGTTATCTAGGTTGTTAAACTAAGCTTAAGTGTTCAAAACAACGGATTGTACTAAAACTAAAGTACAGCCTCTGTATCTTTTACTAACTCCACCATAACGGTTTAGCCAGGCAGTTTTAGATGTTTTGGATCATGTTCCAGTTTCAACAGTAGAACAGATAGAGTTAATTGTAAGATCATCACCCCTCCGCCGCCGTGCTCCACAGTATGTCTGCAATGGAATGTAGTCGGAAGCGGGGGACATTGGACTCCCCTGCTTCAGTGGGTGGGTAGAACAAATACATGACATGGAAATGACTTGTTGACTCCACATTTCCCATCTCTGGCTGAAGGTTTAGAGCCTGTTGTCTTTTGGAATCATCCTCCTGCTTCCAGGTTTCTTGGAGTTATTTGAGAAGGCCGGAGCTGAGGAGCTGGAGAAGTTAAAAAAGAGCCAGGAGAACATTGTCTCCCTGCAGGAACGCTGCAGAGGAGGAGGGAGTTTAGGATTTTAAGTGTGCGTTCCAGTCTCTCTGTACAGATCATGATAAGGCTCCGCAATGTAGATGGGGTGTCCACCAACGAGCTGAGGAGCATGCAGGAAGTTCTGCTCAGCAAAGAGACGGACATGATCCAGTCAGAGTGGACTGACGACAGGTGAGTCAACCTGACAGCCCTAAACCCTCTGGAAACTACGGCAGGATTTAGATGGATGAGGCGACTCCTCTTCCTCTCAGAGTCCAGACGGCTGCAGCAGGACTTGCAGAAGCTGCAACAGCAGAAAGGTAAGCTCCCAGGAGAGACCAGCACCCTGAAGGAGCTGATCAGCACCATGGAGTCTGAGCTGAACACCTACAGAGACCTGGACATCCTGAAACAGACGGCAAAGGTCGAGGAGAAGGAAGATAAACAATCCCCACAATCCTGATCCGTCAAACACAGAACACCTCATGTCTCCTCTTTTGCTGTAGTTTCTGGCTCTGCATAGAGACACGTTTGGAGAGCTGCTGGAGGAGATGAACCAGAAACACAAAACTCTGAAGACCAAACATCAGGAGAGAGATATTCACACTCAGGTTAGAGCAGGAAAGGGACAGACACGTGCAGCTAATGTTTTTATCAGGTTCGATCAGAATTACCTTTACTTTTGGTGTCTGTATCTTAGCTGACTAATCTGGACAGAAAGTGGCAGAACCTGGAGCAGAACAACTTAATGAAAAAAAATTATCTTTCAGAACAGGACTGAACATCTGGAACTGAAACAGTTTAAATGGAATAATATTCAGCAGGATGTCTTAAAACAGTGGAGGGTGAGGACAGCCATCCTTCAAACACTTTCAAGGATGGATGTCTTTATGCTTATTATCAAATACGTTCCAGCACCTTCAACTTATTGTTTGACATTTAATTAATCATTTTAAATGTCATTTAAGATATGAAGGGATGCTTTTGATAGCAGTGTAAACAATGAAAATATCAAATCTATCTCTGCATCACAGCAGTGCTCCAGACCACTAGAGGAAGACATTGACTCGTAGGGAACAGACTATAAAGATTACTAAAAAAATATATATGGATGAGATGTGGTAGAAATTCACATGCAGGATTTCTGCCCAGAGGAGATTAGGAGGACAGAACCTTTGGCTCAGTCAGAATACCTCAGTTTGTAGCGTCTATCCTTCACCTGTCGGGGGATGAACAGTAGAACTCTATCCAGGTCTAACTGGGACTTCAGTCTGTCTTTGGGAAGGGAATTAAGTAAAGAACTGATGCTCTCTGTTAAGCCGGTCATACGCTGTGCGATTATTTTCAATCGCTGCACGCCGCTACAGCTCACACTGTATGATGAAACTGCAGGGTTTTATCTCTGACAGCAGCTCTGTCAGCACACCTCTCACCTGATGATTCAGGGACTCTATCTACAGGTAAAAGCCGGTAAATTAAAATATTTTGAAAAACTTGATTTATTTCAGTAATTGCATTCAAAAGGTGTAACTTGTACATTATATTTATTCATTGCACTCAGACTGATGCATTCAAATGTTTATTTCATTTTATTTTGATGATTTGAAGTGGCAATAAATGAAAATCCAAAATTCCGTGTGTCACAAAATTAGAATAATACTTAAGGCTAATACAAAAAAAGGGATTTTTTAGAAATGTTGGCCAACTGAAAAGTATGAAAATGAAAAATATGAGCATGTACAATACTCAATACTTGGTTGGAGCTCCTTTTGCCTCAATTACTGCATTAATGCGGCGTGGCATGGAGTCGATGAGTTTCTGGCACTGCTCAGGTGTTATGAGAGCCCAGGTTGCTCTGATAGTGGCCTTCAACTCTTCTGCGTTTTTGGGTCTGGCTTTCTAATTTTGTGACACACAGAATTTTGGATTTTCATTTGTTGCCACTTCAAATCATCAAAATTAAATGAAATAAACATTTGAATGCATCAGTCTGTGTGCAATGAATAAATATAATGTACAAGTTACACCTTTTGAATGCAATTACTGAAATAAATCAAGTTTTTCAAAATATTCTAATTTACTGGCTTTTACCTGTATGCATACAACTTTTCCTCAGGATGCATCCATCGTAGTTGTTTAGTGATGATCTATTTCCTGATCTTTCTTTAAATTTATCATCAGTCATTGCATCCAGGAATCAGGAGAGCGACTTCGCCTCAGAGGCGGAGAGCGTCTCCCAGCAGGAGGCCGATTATAACAAGAGCCTCATAGAGTCACTGCAAACCAGAGACCTGAGAGCTGCAGTGATCTCTAAAAATGTTCTAGTTATTCTGTTGTAGTTATTCTGGTATTTGTGGTTTTTAAGGAGTTTGAAATAGTCTCTCCTGATTGGTCAGATTCTTTAATTTAACCAATAATCTGAGCCTTATTTTTATGTTCGGAGCTCATTTCTAATCAATACATTTATTCTGTTTAAACTTCAAATCTAAGCAGCTTCTGTGGTTTATTGCATTAAATGATTTCAACCATTAGGAATTCAGGACAACTTTTTTTTTTCATTTATTGCTTATAATTAAAGAAAAAAAGATCAGTTTGCATAAAATCCAAATTCCACTCTAGAAATATATTTTGACCTTTCCAGTACATTAATATCAAAGTACAGTAAACATAACGGCTGAGGGCAGCAGCAGACGGACCTCCCTTAGCAGATTTACAGTACAGCATTGTTCAAATGGGTCAGTGGAACAATACTCGGGTTGTTTGGCGCTTCCTCGGCATGTACGCTGGACTTCCTCCTTCATCCACACCGGCAGTCTGATCTATCGGTTCTGGACCGGCGGCGTTTTACCACCAGGATCTCCTGCTGGTCACATTTAGGAATAACAGGTGTGAGCGAATGCATAGATCAGCTGCAGTGACTGTAGGCTGACAAACACAGAAAACAACAAAAAAAAAACAAGCAGCAGGTCAAAAGTCGCCCCGAACTGGACCCACAGAACCGGGGGTGGAAATCATATCAGGGGCAGATGCACTGTGACGTCCTCTCTGGGGCGATACGGCGCCTTTCTGTCTCCACCAGAATCCAGGTGGTTTAAAAAAAAAGAGGCAAAAAGTCTAAAACAGCAAGGGAAGGAAGTGACCAGTCCCAGAGAACCTTCTAGAACCTTCCTCCCAGAGAACAGGGTTGGAATCAGTGCAGGCTGGTTTACGGTTACAGTCAAGCTTCTGTCCATCAGCCGTTTCTCTGTCATCTCTGGTAACACTTTAAAAATCTCACGTTTGATCGCTGAACGCTGTTCCTGGCGTCCCACAGAACCACCGCTGATGCCGTTGCTTCAAATTAAAGATTTTCAAGTTTATCAACAAAATATCATCAAGTGTCAGTTAACAAGGTTTACATGAGAAAAAAAATTCAACCTCAGAATAAAATACGGGGAAAAATAACCTTAAAACGACGCATAGATGCCTGAATTTCTAGATCTAAATCAATAAACAAAAGAATTTAAGGTTTTTGTTTCATCTGGGAAAACACGAGTTTAGAGGCGACAGCTTTGTATGGTAAATATGAAGCTGTTACACTCCTGACCAGCTGGTGGCAGTAAAGCAGCGGATGTTCATCAACGAACATTAAACGAGAAAAATACCAAAACTGATCCATAGATAGTTTTCTTATCTCCGTTTTAAATATTTAAGCACACAGTTTTGCGTACGATCAACTAAAACCTGGTTGAGGAACAATGTTCAGGAGCGTTACGGCCTCCTAGTGGTCAGAAGTTTAACAGCATCATCCGGGGTTGGAGATTTTCTCCATTACAATTTTTGATCGATTGTAATACATTTGCGACCTTTTCTCATAAATTATATTCGGTCATATAATAAAATTTTCACTTAAAAGTTTGACTCTTTTTCGCAAATTCTTTATGAATTTGTAATTCTTTCAATTACATTTATTGTTCGTAGAGTTGCGATTTTCTCTTATGTTTAATGCATGCTAATAAATTAGCAATTTGTTCTACTAAATTCGTTATAAGAACTTTAAATATTTTTATTTTTTCTTACAAATTTGCAGTTCATATAAAATTGCGAATTTTTCAAGGAAATGCGATTCACTCTTTAATACATTTTGTTCTAGTAAATTTGGAATTTGTTTCTGTACTTATGAATTTTTAGACTGATATATTTAATTGGTCAGTTTTAACTTTCTATCTTGTTTTTCCTAAACTTGCGTTCTCTCAGATGAAACATCTGATGTCATGTATGTAGGAGTCAAATAGAAACCTTTATTGACAGAAGGAGACGTAAAGGTCAGTTTTTACAGTCTGGTTTTCTCTCAGGGAGCTGGTTTCAGCGGAAGGCAGCTTTTCATTTATTTTACTGTAAAAACAAACTGATAATAAAGGTTGGATTATAAAAAGCAGCCAACCGGAGCTTTAGGTTGAGAAAAGGGGCTGAACCAGTTCAACTTTTGTTCAAACGCAGCAAATACATTCGTGGCTTTCTACGTCTTTTCGGGATAAATACACAATTATCTTTTTCAAGTTGTTGATCTTTAACTGCCAGATAAAAAAAACAAAATATTTCTTTTTTTTTTTCTAGTGTGATTTTAAAAACAGACATCTCATTCTATCTAAAATATCAACTAATATATAAAAAAAGGAATACTTTTATATACTAAAAGCGAAAACCAACAGTTAATCTGTGTGGATCAGAGGCAAAGTAAAGAACCTGCTGTGAAAAATTCTCTCTGAATCAAACGATTCGGATATTCCTTATTTTAAAACGGTAAAACGTCTCAGAAGCGACGGTCTCCTCGCCTGAAATTCTGCACCGCAGCCGATTAATATATCCATGAAAATAAATCCTTAAATATACAGATTCCTAAATTAAAAGGTTTACATTCAAAACTGTGCAGAGAACTTCAAGATAAACCCTCCTTCTGCTCTACGGGACTCTTTGCCGGTTAGTGAAAACAGCTGTACAATTCATCCAAACAATTAAAAGTCAAGCGAAGAAAATAAAAACATAAATAGACTCCTTAAGAAATAAGTGGATCAGAACAATTAAGCAGAGACTCAAGTCTTATTTCTCAGTAAAAAAAAAAAAAAAAATCCTTAAAATCTTCCTATTAAGTAATAATTTAATTTCCAACCCTCAGTGCAAAAATGTCCAAAGGAACTGAAGAGGGGGGGAGGGGGTCACATGACTGTGGGAGACTGCGCGTCGTTTCCATGGGAACAACAGATCTGTCAGGCACGTCTGCTGAGGCTTGGTCCGCCGAGCCCTTGGCAGGTGGTGCAGAGGCGCTTGGACGCGCTGCTGTACCTGGGACCAACAGAGGCCCGTCACATCATGATGACATCATCACCATCACCATCCTCCTTCCTCTTCTTCAGTCAGCATTGTCAAGTGCTTCTGAAATGTTGGACGCTGCGTATTTTAGCCTGAAGCCACCTGCAGATACAGAGACAATCCGTCCGTTATGGGAGGAAAAAGGAAACGGAAGAGGGGGAGAGTGGATGATTATGGAGAGATATTAGTGCCATCGGCTTGAGCGCGCAGGAACCAATCCGAGCGCGGAGTGAGACAACACATGCGCGCGCAAAACCAGCTGTGCGCTCGGCTGTTTCTCCGCTCGATCGACTTTTTGAGCTCGCGACTTCAGCAATGTATATAAATGAACCATACCATCAGCCAATCACGCTCAGCTTCTTTTCATCCAATGAAAGCATTCGTTCCAAATACTACATCTGGTTAAATGGGGAAAAAAATGTAAAATACAATCAGGAAAATCAAACAACTCTTGCAGTTATTTGGTCAACACTCCTAACCATTTGATGGACAGAAGATAGTACTATAAAATATATAATATATTTTTATCTATATATTGTTGAACCATATTTGAATCTGAAATATCCTCCTTATTTTTCCTTTTAAAACAGCAAATTTAAATCCATGTCAATAGCAGGCAAAAGAGATGGATGAGGCAATGATCTAATAACTGTTTCACTAAAGTTTATTTGAGATAATTCAAGATTTTTACGCGCGCGAATGTTGTCTCACTGCGAGCTCTGATTGGTTCATGCGCGTTCAAACCGATGGCACAAATATCGCTCCATAGATCATCTGGTTGAAATCTAAAGTGCCTTGAGATGACTTGTGTTGTGAATTGGCGCTATAAAAATAAACTGAAGCCTTTCAAATACTACTTTTTTTTTTGAGTTTTTAACGGCACTAGTGGCTTGTTTTCAACAGTAGGCTGACAGGACGGGGGGTGGGGTGTGGGGTGAGAGATGGTAAAAGACACGCTGCAAAAGACCACAGGTGGAATTCGAACCTGGGTCACCCGCACCTGACTAAGGCTAATCATAAACATCTGGATCTATGGAGGCTATTTAGTTCCATTATTGTTGTGGTGAAGGTTCTCAGTCATCCAGGTCAGTCATTCCAAATAAAGAAAATTAAAAATAATCCACAGGACTTTGTTTCCAAGTCAGAAGACGTTTCACTTCCCATCCAGGAAGCTTTTTCAATTCAAAATGTCAAGATTAGCGTTGAGCTTGAGGTTTATACAGTGGCCCAACAAAGGCCGGAGGTTCCAACTTTCAAAAACCTACAACGCAGCTATTGAGTTAATGACTTCCCACTATCATCGCAGCCCCAGCTCCTGAACAGGAGAGTGGAGGACCTCATCTATTCAGCCAGGACAATAATTCCCTTTAACGACCTTCCTTTCAGACAATTAGCTACGTTCACATTGCATGCCTTGATGTTAAATTCTGATTTTTTTGTGAAATCCAATTTTTTTGCGCGGTTGTTAAAATTTCCAAATATATGTGCCTCATATGTGATCTCCTGTGTGAACTGCATTCATACAACCTAAGTGTCCCGCATGCGCAGTAGAGGACGCAATGACGTCACAGGCCAGCGTGCTATGTGTTTACGGAAGTAAACATGGAGGGTAGCGCTGGAGTGAATCTGGCGATCTTTCCCTACCTTAAAAACACAATCTTTTCAAGATGGTTAAACATAAATACTGCTCTCCGCATCATCGTCTGCCATGATTGTTGTTCCCACCACCACCGCAGAGCAAGAAGCACAATAGTCAACTATGAAGGACATTAAGGGCGCACAAATCCGACCAAGACGACCAGAAACAGCACACACAGGAAAAAATCGAAAACATAACAGATGAACGAACACAGAACCAAAGAGCCAAGAACCCATGAGAAAAAAAGAAAAAAAGAGGAGCTCAGACGGTCAGAAAAACATCAAAACAACAGAGCAAGGGCGCAAAAAAACCAAAAAAAGCGCACTTCAGGCACTGCAGGCAACGGAGCCAAAGAAGCCTAAGAGGCATATCAGGCAAACCAAAAAAAACAAAAAACACCCAAATCAAAAAAGAGGACACCCCCGCCTCTGTCTATATGCACATGTTCTAAAAAAAAAAAACACGCTGTGTGCCGCCGCGAGAAAAAACCGAAAAAAAAACGCTGTCTCACACACTCAAAAGAAAAAAAGCCCCCAAAAGGAAGAAAAAAACCTCCAAAAACGGAAAAAAAAACCACAGGAGAATGTTTAAAATTCTCTTTCAGAAAACCACAATAGTGGCAAAGACGTTCTTCCTTACCTTGCTGTGTGGCGTCCATGGTGGACTGGTTGCAGTCCTGAGCGAAGTGTCCGTTCACGCCGCAGTTGTAGCAAGACACCGAGCCGTTCTTCTTGTTGATCCCGCCCCCTCCCAGGGTGGCGGGCGGCATCCCCAGGTGACCTGGGTACACGTGCTGGTAGAGGCGCTGGGAGAAGGAACCGGCCTGCGCCATCTGTTGCTGGAGGCCGTAGTTGGCGGCGGCCATCATGTGAGACGGCGCCTCGGCCTGGCTGTGAGGGTGAAGGTAGGGGGAAGGGTGTACGGGGGGCGGACCTGTGGGGAAGAACGGGGGGAGGGTGGGGGGCCCGTTGGCCTGGGGAGGAGCCTGAGCCTGGGTGAGGTAGAGGAGGGACTGAGGGACGCCGAACATCTGGCGAGCTACCGCTGCTGCCATCTGGTGGGGGTAGTAGAAGGTGGGCTGACAGGCGGAGGAGCTTCCTACGCGGCTGCCGCAGTTGTTATGGCAACCACAGGTCCCACATCCCACGGGCGGCGGCGTTTGCTGCTGAGGGGGCATCTGCTGCTGCTGGGTTTGCTGAACGGGGTTTGGGTTGCCAGGGGCAACAGAAGCACTTCCACAGGAAGCACTGGGGCTGCTGTACGACGGCGAGTCCGTCTGCGTCACGCTGTAGCTGAGCGCCGGGCTGAGGCTTGGGGGAGGCACGGGGGAGTTGGAGGGGACAGCTGTTGGTGCAGGAGATGGAGCAACTACAGGGGCCACAGGGGCCCCCAGAGGGGGCAGGACAGAGGGGGGAACAGGGGCCAGGGCGTAGGGAGATGGTAAGCTGAGGGCGTGCAGCTTGGAGTGGGGGGCCTCTATGTGAGGCAGGCCTGCATCCTGTGGGGGCAGCGGGGGGGAAGAGTAAGGGGAGGGCCCCGGGGACATGGAGCCCAGAGCTCTTAGAGGGGCCTGGTGTGAGATGGCGGCAGAATCAGCACCGGGGTCTGCAGCGCCCTGGTTATGGGACAGCGCCGTCCTAAACCTCTGGACCAGCGGCTGGAGGGCCAGAGGCGGGGCCCCGAACGTCGTCAGCACCTCCCTCTTCTCTGCGTCCCCCACCATCCCGGGGCCCTGGACGGCCATCGGCATCATCAGCGGCTTCCCGTCAGGATCGGCGGCCCCGTTCGGGAGCAGGCAGCCCAGAGAGGGCATGTAGGGCAGCGGGGGGAACTCTGCGCCGGCTTCCGGGAGGGGGGGCTCCACCCGAGGCTTGTGGCTGCTGGAAGACATAGGAAGCACCGAGGGGACATCTCCCATGGCGACCGCATCGCTCTGCCGCGTGTAGAACAGATCAGGAGCCGCGCCTTTACCGCCATCATCAGAGTGGCTGTCTGTGTCTGAGAGACGGATGGCTGTCAGGAAAACATCACAGAGCCACAGGTGGACCTGCTGCTGTGGCTCCGCCTTACCTTTGTTGTTGTCGTCGTCGCTTTCCAGACTCTGGCGTCTTCGGTACTGAGGGCTGGAAGGAGAGCTGCAGCTTTCAGACGAGGTTTCCCCGAACACGTCGGGATGTGAAGCTCCAGCTGAAAGACATCAGGGTGTGACTGACGGAGCAGAAACCTCCTCCTCAGCATTTAGGGACTGAACTTCTTAAAACCCGTTGCTCAATTTAACCCAGGTGGTCGCCTTTAAGTTCTTACCTTTCCTCTGAGGTGACAGGGCTGGAAGAAAGCCGCCGTTTGTCACGAAGGCAGCTCCGTCACCCTTTATTGTCCCCTTGTCCCTGCAGACAGAAATGAGGGAAAGAAGATGTCACCATAAGGGCGGATTGGGAGGTCGCTACATTTCGGACCAGATGATCCGACTAAAAAGAAGAATGTTATTAGGGGAGTGTTGGCCTAGTGGTTAGAGCAGAGCGCTTGTGTTCTAAGAAGGTAGCAGGTATCCGGTTTGATCCCCACAGCCTGAACTCTGGTCCCTGAGCAAAACGTTTTCAGGTTGGGCTAATGGCGTGATGATAACGAATCTGACTACGGATCAGGAGACTCTAGATTCTAGTCCTGGCTAGCTAGTTTGTCAGCGGCAGGCTAGCTCAATAGGCAAGACCCTTCATGCAAATACCTGCTTTGGGGGCGGCCTAGTGGTTAGGGCATAGAGCTTGGAATCCTGAGGTTCCGATTCAAGCCCCACTCCCACAGACTGCCACTCTGGCTCCTTGAGCAAGACCCTTAACCCCACACTGCTCCCCGGGCGCCGCACAATGGCAGCCCAAGGGGATGGGTTAAATGCAGAGAGGGCTCTGTACTTCTTACAGTGTAATGACGATAAAACACTGGATAAAAATAAAAAGTAAAGGCCCCTTTAGTCTTTGTTTTAACTCACAGGGAAGATCCTTTTGGGAACTTAGCTTAACACTCTGCATAATGACGTCACTTTTGGTCATTTGGCCTGTTTAAGCAATCCTCACTGACACTTTACTCTAATAGGCAGCAAAGTTCTGCTGATAGGTTTTATTTTAAACCTGGTGCCGTTTTGGACATAAGTCTAAACTGTATGTCAGTTTTTGAGGCAGATATCACTTCTTACAAGAATGAAAATTATGAAAAATATCACATGGTCTGAATTCAAACTAAAACAAAACCGCAATAAAGAATCAAACCAAACTTTAACTACAGGTAGTAGAAGAGGGACCAGTGTTGGAAGCTGGTCACTTAAACTCAAGTAATGGCTGCTGAACGCATCTATGTATCATCCTTAATGCCAAGATCTCTAAAACACATCGTAATTCATTCGTTTTCATTCCAGTTGGGCATTGTTTGAATTTCAACTATTCCAGTTTCTCCTGATTCTTCATTCAGTCTTTTAACAGGAAGGATCATAATATTTTAAATGACTTGTTTCGCCAGAGATCTGTCTGGATAAAATAGTGATACCTGGTGATTCGTTGCTCCCACATTAATCAACAAGCAGTTCCCCTCTACACCAGCTGGGGGCAGCATCGGCACGCTTCAGAGGAATGATCCAACTCAATGTGTTGTAAGTTTATCGAACAAAAATATGGTAATTATTCATATAAGTGTACTAACATAAAGGACAGTTATTTATGGTGTTTTCAGAACTTGTTGTGTTTTATGTCTCTTTGCAGACATCTACGGGTCTAATTAACAATTAGAGATAAATAGCTCGACCCATTTCATGTGGATATCATGAGAAAACATACATCTTTAATTTAGGCTGCATTTATGTATAAATGTGTGTTTATATTTATAAGCAAATGAGCATCAACGTCTGATCTGTGTTGCTGATTTTTTTTACAGATGTGGTCGTCTTTTTGCTGTTTGTTCCACATGATTGGTGCAGACTGATCAAATCAGAGGCGGAGGCCCCAATTAAAGTTCCCAGGCTCTTCCAATGCTCTACTAGACATGGAAGTAGGTATGTTGTGCTTTTTTGGACAGAGTGCTCAGTAGCTAACATGTTAGCCTTTTTTTTAGCTCGGTCAGTTAGCCACATTAAGGTACACTACTTTTAAATTCGCATCAACAACAAAAGTCTGTTTTCTACAAGCAGAATAACTGTTTTATTTGTCTAAAATCTCTACCAAAGTCATTTTTAAAATGTTCCATTTGTCAATCCTGCCCACAGATCTTAATAAAAAGAATAAAAATAAGCTGAGACTTTTTTGTCACTTTGTTAAATGGCAGAGCTCAGTCTTAGAATGAAGTGATTTCCTTTAAGACTGACAATGATTGTTTTCTAGTTTTAGCTACTTTAGATTTCCGATGAAATTCTTAAATAATAGCAAATAAAGGTAGTAATATGTTGAGACTCCAAAAGAGATTTGATCCATTAGAAACAAACTGGTGCAATACAGTTTGTCGGAGTGGAGTTGCCATGTGTTGACGTCATAAAAAGGGGCAGGACCCCGAGCAGATCTGGTATCCACACCAGTTCTGATCGATTCTAAGTGTCTGTCCCAAATGTTCATAGAAATAAAATAAATCCAGACTTTCAGACTTCTTCATCCAGACAGAGCTCATTTAAAAAAATGTTTTTAACTTTAGTGACTTTTCTTCTTAAATGAATCAGAATCAGGAGGAGAAAGGAACCAGAATCGTTCAAATTCGAATCCCTGCTCAGAACTTTTATCAGCAGACATGTATTGGTCTGTTAAGGCTTCCAAAGGGCGCCCCCTGGTGGTTCCCTGCATTTCTAACCAGCCTTTTCACTAATAAGAAGTGCAGTGTGTCACAGTCTGGGTCATGTATTGTTTTTGGGTTGGTGTTCAAAGAACGTACCTCTCTACGGGTAAAAACCTGCTCTTGGTTTTCGGGGTGGGCTGGTTTCTCCTGTCTGGATCCAGCTGCTGGAGGAAGAACAGGAGTTAGAAGGAGAACCCAAAGGTACGGTGGAGCTCCAGAGGAGCATCGCTAATCACTTTGAACATCTTCCTGTGAGGAATTTAAAACGACTGAAGGAAGCGGGACGTGTTCCTACCTGCTCTGCTTCCTGGCTCTTCCTCGGTGGGCCGCCCTTCTTTCTTCTGTCAGAGGGTCCGTTCAGCTCTGCTGCATGGCCTCCCCTCCAGCCGTCCCCCTGGGGGCTTCTTGTGCACGACGACCTGGCAGAGAGAAAGATGACCGACCATGAGCCGCGGTAAAACGTGCACCACGCTGCGGTGATGATCTGACAGCGGTACTCACAGCTGACTTGGACTCTTAGATGCGTGTTTCTTCTTGTGCCCTTGAACGTACCCCTCTGTGGGGAAAGAGCCACAAAAACTAGATCAGAATTCACAACCGATCACATTATCCACTGCTCACTGTCACATTAATGATCAGTGGTTCTGATCCATTTCACTGGGGTTTCAGAGCTCAGTGGCGGACAGACACGTCTGCAGGTGTTAGTCCACCTCTAAAGTTACAGGTTGGTGGCGGCCCTGCTTCAAAGCCGGAGAATTTAGCTTATATCAAAGATCATTCTAGTGTCAGAAAGGCCTAGTCAAAGTCCAGACCTAAATTGGATTGATAAGATGGTAAATTCCCTCTCCATACAATCCGACTAAGGTTAATGTTTTTTAAGGGAATAATAAAAATGTCTCCCAGCACTTTGGCTTTTTTATACTTTCCACTTCCTGTAATCAAACTCAGCCTTTATCCTTTAATAAATAAACTCCTAATTTGTGACTAATGAGAAAAAATTTCTGAATACGGCGCATTAATAAGCTCTGCATGGTGAAACTGCTCCACCAATGGAAGACAAAACCTCCAGCGCTGACTGAGCTGACCTGAGATCAGCACCAACTAGAGTAAATATAGCCATGAAACATGAGGATTTGAGACAGAGGATTTCCAAACGACGTCCCAAAATAAACCCCTTTCCTTCAGCCGCCGTGGAGCTCAGCTTTTTGTCAGGAATAGAACCCATCCCCAGGAGAAATTGGTTTTTCATCCGCTCACCTTCTTCCTGACTGGAGGCGTCAGAGCAGTCTGGCTGGTAGGCCTTTCCAGGCTGCAAGTTGCCTGGAAATAAAGGAATCCAACGTGAAACGACAACATCAGCTTAATTGGCAGCAGATTTTAATGCAGTTAGTATCTGAATTGTAAACTAAAATATTAAAAGGCTTAAATGAAAAGAAAAAGAAGTGAAAGACAGAAAATTTGAACAGAAAAAGAGAGAAATGTGTAGCAGAACTCAGAGCTCACTTTTTATCCAAACCATCACTAACGTAAAAACCTGAGTTTCTACTCACATCTGCTGCAAGCGGGTCTGGAGGAGTGGGCGGAGTCACAGTTGAAGAAGCTGCAGACCTTCCTGGTCTGTCTGAAAAGAGGCGGAGCAGAAAGAAACCTTTCCCTGCAGAGAAACAGATACAGCTTCTTCAGTGCAGCTCAGGATGAACCAATAAAGACTTTAATGTCCAAAATAAATAACAAAAAGATATTAATAAAGTGTAGACAATATAAAGAACAATCAGAAGTATTATTATTAATTATTAAGTACAGCTGAGCTTTTGCTTTTCTGGTTAAATTCACAGAAACTAGACAATGTTCCTAATCTTTACCTAAAGGCTCCAATAAAGCTCGACAGCCTCTTTAAGGGATCAAACCCAGGAGGAAACTAATTAAAGAATTTAAACAAAAATTAACAATAAAAAAAATACTAGATTCCACCAAATAAAGGAAGTAAAAATCTATCTAGATTTTTATCTTATTTTGTTCTTTACTTGAGGATTTATTCTTTTATCTGTTATTAAAGATTTCTTTTTTTTTAAATGTACTTTAGCAAATTTGTTTAAACATATATTTATTTACTTCAATATTTACTCGTTAAAGTTGTTTATAGCTATATTTATTTTTGTATATTATTCAAAACCTGTATTTATTACATAATGGTGATTTTATTTTTTCAAACTTTTTTTGTATTTTGTGGAGTTTTTTTTATTCCTGTGTTTTATATTTATTTTTCTCTTCTTCCAATGAAGCAGTGGATTTTCAGAGTTTCTAATTATTTTAACGCTGAACAACTGAAGGCAGAGAAAGTCGACCTGTTTATTCTCAGACTGCAGTAAAAACGGCAGCAGTCCAGGTGAGGTTTGGGTCAAAACCAACATAATTAAACTTTACACACCAGATAGAATGTTAAACGTAAACAGTAGCTAGTTTAGCATGATGGCTAATGCTAAGCTAGTTAGATGAAGCTATAAATGAGCTGCTGACTACAGTTTACTACAACCTTGCGATAACAATTATATCTTGAAATAAACAAATGATTAATCTTATTTTGAAATATTGAAAAAATTATAACTTTAAAAATATTAATTTTGAAGTAATTCTAAAAAATATATTTTGGAATAAAAATAACTAAATATTTTTGTATTGTATTAAATTGTATAATTTTTCCTTGAAATCAAAACTATTTTCCGAAATTATGGCATTGTGAAATAATTAGTTTTTAAATAATTGTATTATAAACAAAAATAATTAAATCTTGTAAAAAGTAACAATTAAAATAAATAAAACATTATAGCTTGAATAAATGAATAAATCTTAAATTACAAAATAGATTAAAACCTTTTTTTTTTAATTCTGTTTTGTTTAATTTCATAGGAACTTTTCTATGTTCAAACGAACATTTATAACTAATTTATTAATACCAGTAGTTATTAATTTCGTATTGAATGAAACAGAAACCAGTTTTCTTGTTAGGGACAGAAATGCTGTTTTATTGGCAGCAACCTTTAATCACACAGAGCTGTGAGGAGGCGGCCGATAGGTTTCACTTTCCCAGAGTTTCACTTCACAGGAAAGGAAAGCAGTGGGGAGGAGCTTCTGTCAGAGAGGTGGAGCTGATTATAAAAACCAAACTCCCTCAGTCACACTGCAGCATCGAAGCTAACAGCTACAGGCCTTTTCTACCTCGCAGGATGAGCAGCTTTGTAGCGCTGCAGGGCGGAGCTCTCTGGACGCCTCATCTGGTAACTAAATGTCTGACTGAATATTCCTGACAGACGTGTGTCATCGAAAGCAGCGTTTCCCAACCTTTTTGGACTTTTTTTGTCCTATGGGCAATTTGTCTTACCATGAGTTTCCCTCTTAGTCAAAAAATATTGATGATCATCCAAAAGTGGAACGCACAATAACTGATTATGAAATAAAAACTGTTTTAAACAATATTTTAATTTAAGCATTTAAATCTTGGACATTTTATTCTTTCCATCTCAAATTAAAAATAAAAACATAAGTATGTTGCCCGGAAATTAGTAGGCAATCAAAATAAATGCAAAATAAAATCATATTATAAACCCGTATTAATAAAACCGGAGTTCTTCTGTATAACTCCCTTATAATGACATTTAAACTGGGTGAATTGGTAACAAAATACAGAACAAAAATTATACTCAGACTGACTTAATTAGTTTTACTTTCTTTTCATTCAAACACCTAAACTGCTGTGAGGAGCTCTGATAGCTCAGTGCTGATCTCTACATCCAGTCTGTTCCTCTGCCTGGTTTGGATGTCACAGCTGAACTCAAACATATAAGAAAAACGTACTTTTTGGTTGATAAAAGTTTGTTTAATATTTCAACTGGGCCCTAAGAAAGCAATTAGATCCCAGCCCCATTTTATTTCACTACCTAAAAAATTAAATATTTAAATCTACCCCTTGCAATGCACTCGCTGACCACTAGGGGCAAAAGTACCCCTGGTTGGGAAAAACTGATCTAAAGAATTTGTTGAATTTAAGGTTTAAAATCTTTTTAAACACAGATCTATACTGACCAGAATTATGTGCAAAAATCATGTGGGAATTTATCTATAGCAAAGGCAACAGAGATACCCAAAATTTATTAAAAATATACATTTTTCCTGTTAGTTAAACTCTGATAGTGGTGATCTCTAAATGTTCCTGCATGATTTGCTTTCTGATTCAATGAAAAGTATCTCTATAGGCCTGCATCTATTTAACACATTCTGTTTTTCCTAAAGTGCGTCTGGATGACTAATCAGTGATGAAGAAGCATCAGATGCTCCCTGAGTTCAGGGCCTGAAGCAGAACCTCTGACTCAACTAATCCGGTTTAAGGATAAAAACATTCACTAAATGCAACAAAAAGCTGCGTCCGCCTTTTATTGATGACCTAACCAAGCGAGGCGATTCTGTGTCATAAATCACCTGAGGTTCTTCTCCACCTCCCTGCTCTCATACTGGTCGCCCTGGCTCAGAAGTCGCAGAATGCTTTTCTCAAAGGACTCTGTGCACTGATCCTTTGGAAGCTGAAAAAGAAAAAACAGCATCAGTTTGGATCAATGAGACTCGATCTGCATCAGCCAGGTTTAAAGAAATGTTTCAAGCTCAGAGAAGAGATTATTGTTTCTGTCACCTTAAGGAGGAAGTTCTCCAGTTCATGATGGGTTTTGGTCACGCTGCTGGAGGAAGAGTCCGACCACTTGACCTAAAACCAGCAGATTGTAACGTAAATTGTAGTTGACAATAAAGATTGATTGAGATAGCAGCCAAACATCACAACCAGAACAAAAAACTCACATTGGCGTCACAAACAGGATTTATACCCACTGGCTAACGACCCACTGGCTAAACCCCAGAAGGGGTGGATGATGTGGATCATTTAGTATCAATGCTGTTTGAAAATCTCTGATTCTAAAATCCTAAACTTATTTTTTTCTAAATACTTTCTGCTTTGAAGTAACTTCTGTGGGTCCATCTGACCCCATACAATAACAAAATCATGCTTTGTTTCCTGAACTTAAGGTAACTTCTTATCCTGTGTGATCGTAAGGCCCGTCTGATCGTTGGGCTGCAAGTAGATATGATGTAGACCTGATAAAAGGTCTACATCATATCTGACTCCAGGCCCAGCATTAAACTGCATCTCCCCAAACAGGAAGCACTGGAGGGCATCAAGTCTGTTTTATAAAAAAATAAAAGCACTAGTAATTTCTAAAACACTAAAGGACCAACAGAAGATGAAAGAAGTAAATAAAGGTCTGAACTTTTGGGTTTTGAATGCAGCATGACATTTTAACGCTCAAATTAGACAAAATCAAAACAAAATTCCAACATTTTCTTGAAGGTTATAAATCCCTCAGAGTTCCTTGTGGTTCTGTAAAGAGAAATAAACGTTTAAGTTAAGGATAACTGGTCCTGATGTCTCTGCTGTGAGAATAGACGCCTCGTCGTCCTTAAATAGGACTTCAACACTAAATGAAAGCCTCTTTAATGGAAGCGTCTTGTACTGAATGTTAAATTTTTCTGCGGCTATCGGCTTTTATTTTGAAAGGGATTTCAGATGAGATATGGGGAAAAAGGGAAGGTCTGTCACAGCAACATTGTTCCAGCATCATCCTACTGTTCATTATGAATAGGTGAGCCTGAATTTGATTTCCTGATTACTTTGCATGGGAATCACTCCATATTTTTAAATTTTTAAGCTTTTCAGTAAAAAAAAACTTCTTGTTCAAACTAAGACAGAAGTACAAGCTGAGCTGTAGAGCTAATTAACAGCATATATTAGACTCTGACTGCAGAATATTTCTCAAAGTTTACTCATTTACAAACTGAATGGTCTCCTTTCTAACACGAACTGCAGTTTTTACATCACAAAGATTTTCTACAAGATCTGCAGAATTCATTTTGATTTATCAAAAGTTCCAGTTTTCAAACCCATTGCAGCTCTGGGTAAATACAGAGAAGAAATCAACACAATGATGGGGCAAAGTTTCATTAGCTAACTGCCTAAAAAGTGGATCAGAGCTGCAGCTGATGAAGATGCTGCTGCCTGCGTCCTCACTAAAACTAAGGAAGTAGAGAACATCAGCTCAGTTCTAAAGTCATTCCTCTGGCTCCCAGTATCTGTTAGTCTATAATCCACTGCATGGCTTTTCTATATAATTTAATATATTGAAATATATTCATTGAATTATTTGTAATAAGAAAAAATAAACAAAAAATGATCAATTTAATTTTCTTCTATTTAAATTGTTTTAATTCTCTTTGCTAATACATATTATCTCTATGGAACTGCCATATACTCTTTTTCTTTGAATTTCCAGATGTTTTTTTAGCTGTGCTGCAAATCACATCCCAACATCAGAGAAACCAGACACCTGTCCTGTCCTTCAGCTGTAAATCACTGAATAAAACACACCAGATGCTGTTTCAGCCTTCACAATCTGAGTGACCCGATAGTGAAGATTAAAGAGCTGAAATGACTTCCAGTGAATTTAAAGCTGACAAACAGTCCACACTCTAATGTGACTGTTTAATTCTGCTTCTAAGGTTTAGGACTCAGCAGTTAATGAGGGTTGGGGTTAAAGAGCAGTGATGTTACCCGTTACTCACATCAAAGCTGTATTCCTTCTCCGCTCCTGTCCTAGAGATCCCTCTGAGCACGATCCCCTCGATATGCACGGCTACAAAGTTACACAACAAAAAATAAATAAATCAATGGAGAAACTCACTTTTAAGCATAAAAAATAACAATAAAATAAAATTCACCTTCTCTTTGCGCCGCCCAGCGACTGCAGCGGCGGCTCTGGCAGGGAGGATGGGAGGCCGGGAGCTCTCCAAGGTCCTGCACCGAGGGGGTCAGGTAGTCCACCTGCTGAGCCATCGGCTCCTGGAAAAAGAAACATTCCCGATGTTAGCAGATCGCAGCAGCGCAGCTATAAAACTCCACTATAGCTCAGATGTTATTTATCGCCACAAACACTTGAAGGATTTAAGAATTATGGGAAAAACTAGATTCCTATAAATAAAAATAGAGATTTAAAATCTGATTCCCTTTTCCGTTACGTGAACAGATCAAACCATAGCTTTGCTGATTTCACTGAGTGCTCTACGGTGTCTAGGTTTCCACTGAGTAATTGTTTCCAAAAAAAAAAGAGGAATAAAAAGATGAAAGAAAAAGCCACTTGAAAGGGCAATTGTCCTAATCCTATATCCTAATCCTAATCCTAATTGTACATCCTATAGAGGTGTTTCAGCTGGGTGATGGGAAGCCATTAAAAATATGTATCGTGACTTTAGCCTTTCACCTCAGCTGGGACATTAGGATTACTGTTTAAATATATTTACTATAAAAATATTTACAGCATTGGAAAACAATTTAGTTTGACCTTCTGCATGCCATATTAAAACAAACCAAAAAATACATTTTCATAAATTTTTGACAAGGTACTAGGGAGCCACAAGGGGCGCTAAAGAGCCGCAGGTTGCCAACTCCTGGTCCACTCTGAGCAGCAAGCTGTCTTCATCTTAAAAAAAAGATGTCTTCTTCACCTAAACAGGTCTCCACTTTATTATCTTCCTCCAAATGTGGATCTTATGGTGCATTTATTGCATCAGTGACCAGTTTTTTGACCCCATCTGANACTTGCTCATATTTTCCAGACAAAAAGTTAATGGAGCATCTCCCAAATGTCCCAGCCGCAACAACGCTTTTATTGGTTCCGCTATCGAAAAAAAAAAGTCAATTTTAATGTTTTATTTAAATTACAAAAAAAAATCGTAATAAAAATAATCCTATTTATGATGTTTTAAAAATTAAGACCTAAGAAAGACTGATTTAAGACATTTTAATACCAATTATATACCAAACTTTTGAAGAATTCAATGCCTTTTAAGACTTTTTAAGGACCCGTGGGAACCCTGATTAAGGTCAGACGTCCAGTAAGTGTTTTTAAGTGAGAAATTCCACCTGAAAACTTGATCTGTGCAGTCAGTTCATCCTGACTTCAAATATTATTTCTCTGCTGGAGCTGCTCAGACCCCCCGTACATCGCCGATGTTCCATCACTAGGCATCCCCAGCAGCAGCTGTTTCTTGAGAACATTGCATGCCAATTTGCACTGTTAGGGAGCCACAAGGGGCGCTAAAGAGCCGCGGGTTGCCAACTCCTGGTCTAGTCTGAGCAGCAAGCTGTCTTTATCTTGACAAAAAGGCGTCCTTCTCACCTAAACAGGTCTCCACTTTATTATCTTCCTCCAAATGTATATCTTATGGTGCATTTACTGCATCAGTGACCAATTTTTTGACCCCATCTGACCTCTGTTTTGTGTAAAGCTTCAATCTATCCATCCTGATATCAGTCAACATCGTCTCTACAGGGATAAACGCAGACATCATGGTGTCGACCGTCACATTGTGCTTGTTAGAAACGGGAGGCTCTGTCCAACTATTTGCTCCAAACAAAGGCTGACGATTACAAAGTTGGCAGCTTAACTTATTCTTTATCCCCTCTGATCAAATAAAAGGTTTGGACAAAAGGTGGAGAGCTGAGGTCGACCCAAACGGGTAGACCCCAGTCTACATCACAAACCTGTTAGCTCGTTTGACAGTTAGGCTACAGAACGACAGCTGCAGGGTCCGCAGATCCTCATCTGTCTGTCAGCAACATATAGATCTATCAGGTGTTACATCCTAGTTTCACCTGCTTTACATTGTTTACAGCTCGAACCACGTATGGACGTAAACGCAGGAGCAATGTGAGATGGTTTTCAGAAAGTTCATGATGGGATCCCTGAGGTGTATGGAATGAATTTGCTTCAATAATTGTTCAAATAAAGCCACAAGTTAGAGCAAATGCTATGAAACAATTTCAACCTTTTCACTCTACAGGCTACAGTTAGGGTCATTACAAGTTAAAATCATGACAGAACGATTGGGAAAAGACTAAAATGAAATCAGACTGCTTTGAAATAAAAAAGAAAGAAAAGAAAATGGTAGCATCAGCATCTGGAACCATGTCCTGTTAACAGAAGTGAACGGCTCCATGTTTAAAACTAAAGCGAATCAAATGGCATAAAAAACGTAACTAAGTCATAAAACAACATTTAAAATCTCTGCCAAAGGAGCTTCCTGGTAAAAGCAATCTTAAACCACAATAAGGCCTCTATCTGGTGGAACCTGTTGCGTTTTTAAGAAAAATGAAACCAAATGTTTTTATGCATTTATTGTCTTATAATACCTAGCATGGTTATTGCTACAGCTCATGTTCATTATTGCAAGCAAAGAAAATTTTATGTAAAAAATTAAAAATTTTGATTCAAAGTATGAAAAAAAATAAATCTAGAGACCACACCCTAAATAACGTTTTAATAAAAATCTTATGATTACCATTACAGTTTGGTCTGATTTTATTTTCATTTTGCAAACCTTTTCCCCCTTTTTCAAATATTCATCATTTATGCTTTGAAGACCCCCCACCCCAAGCTTCTGTTTTGTAGATGTAATTTTATTAATGTAATCTTTTTCCAAACAGTATTTAACAGATGCCATTCTCCCCAGAGGGGTTTCCTCTGAGAAAACATTTATCTTGGTCGGCTGAACTTTTCAACATTTCTATTGTTCCAGATCTAATCTGATCCGATTTCGAATCCTGATCCCATATTTTGCCTTTAGTAATGAAATGTATAAAACTCAAATATATTTTTAACAAGTAACTCAACTTTTTATCAGACTAATAATTCCATAATAATCAGTCATGTTGCAGACATTGCAGGTAGCTTTAGGACAGTTTCACTGTAGAGAGTAAAATATTTCCACACTTCTGACGTACTTGATTTGCACATCCACAGAGGTTTGGATTGCACTGCTATAGTCACCCATAACTAGCGGCTACTATACGGAAGTTGCTGTTCGGCAAAGATCGGTACGACTCCTCAGCTATTGTAGCCGAGCTCCGATCATTGAGTTGAAGAGTTCTGCCAGCGCAAGACCAGACAACATGCAGACAGATCTATAACAGTTTTTATTTTTATTTTTTTTAATATAGTCTGTTCAATCATATTTATTTGGCTTACATGTAACGTTTATTGATTTTAAAGTTTTGTTTGCATGATTAAAGAAAAGTAAAACAACTTAAATACCAGTTTCTACTAACATACTGGCTGTTAAGTGGAAGTGGATATAGTTTTATAAATACTGACCTCTTTACATTTGTGTTTATTTTATGCATTGTACTATTTATATACATTTTATGCATCTCAAACATACTGTTTAACATAATTCACATTAGGCAGAAGCAGAGAGCATGATGGGAGATTTAATATTCTTTTGGGATTAATAAAGTATTTTTGAATTAAATCAAAGATCTGCTGTATTTTTTTCCAGTAGTTAAGCATGGCTGACCAGTGTCTATGGCAGTGACCAGGTGATGCCCCTCTACTTATTTAATGTTAGTGCCTCAACATTGTTGCCAGAACTCTCTTACCTACATGGCTCTAGTGATCTGGTAAAACTTAAAAATTATAAATCAGTCTAAACCACGGCTGGGCGATGTGACCTCAAAATAATATCACAATTAAATTGAGCAGTTTTACCTCAGTATTGATAAATGCTCCCGCTTTCTGAAAATAATGGCAGGAGCAGGAAATCCAACTAATTTTCTTTTATTTATTGACCAAATAACATTACATATTACTCTAAATTAATATATAAAAATCATGTAAAAATTCAAGTTTAAACTCTCAACCATTAATAATTGTGATTTGTGATCAGTACCTGGTTGAATTAAATCTTCCCAATAACTGTCAGGGAGGAGAGAATGGAGCTGATGTTCATCCATTTCATGTTAGTTCAGCTATTTCGTTTTTAGATGGCGCTATCCATGATTTAAGATCATTGTCACTTTCCCACTATTTTCTGTAACTCTTCTTATATTTTCCCCACTTCTGCATCTTACCGCTTATTACAGTAGTTCCACCTGTTGCTAGAACTAGCATAATTACACCAGTTCTCTGTTGTAAACACCCTGGCAGATGACATTAGCTAATCAGCGATGGAGAAAGATCAGGGAGGCTTTGCTACTAACTCTAACCGCTGAAGAGGCCTCCTGCTCGGACACAGTGCTGGAAAATCTCCCCTCTCTAACAAGATCTCTGGTTCTGAGTGAAAATGACATATTTCATCCAGGGTTTGAGGTTTTCATCCACCAATCATATCTCCTGATGACCTTTGAAAAAGGGCTTTCTTCTAGGAGCATCACTTTGGGGCACTTTACTCAGCATACTTTATCCGCTTAACAGGGCTCCTCCTCTGATCTATTGCTGGAAAGCTCCCCTCTCTAACCAGATCTCTGCTTCTGGATGAAAATTATGTTTCATCCATGGTTTGCTCAAATGAATGATTAACTCAAAAAATGCAGATCTGACTCCAAACCAGCCAAAATAAACTCCCCCTGCCATAAACAAATCCTTACCCTCAAAATCAAAATGAAAACCGACCAATCGGGCAACAGCGGAGGTTCTATGAGTTACGTTGGGTAGACATGACAGTTTTCAGGTAAACTTTGCATTTTGCGCTTTTTTTTTTTTTTTTGCGTTACATCCTTTGAGGAAACCAAAAAATTTCCAAAATACAGGAAACTAATTTGATAGGATTAACTGATATTGTTTTATTTACGGCTGTGTGTTAGCCACTACTACACAGGCTACATACGCCATTTTCTTTGTTTACGCTTCAGACTAGATCGGTGGAGAAATGTGATTTTACGCACGCCGTCATGTCTTAAGGAGGAATGGAAATACCAGCCACCCTCACACACCGTAAAAATGGCAGAATTAAGTTGTTTTTTTTTACCAAGTTTGTACTTTTTACTAAAAGGGAAAAATTGTCGCTATTTATCATAGCGAATATTAATGATACAAATTTGCTTTATCGCCCAGGCCTAATCAAAAACACCAAAAATCTGACAAATAAAAAAAAAAAATATATAAAATTTTTAAACAATATATATTTTTTAATTACATTTGGAAAAAATACGAAAGAAACAAAACAAAATTTCCAACAAAATTTGAGAAAAAAAATCAAAGTTAACCTCAAAACCTCTATAAAAAAAAACATTTTTTAAATTTAATTTCATGAAAAATAATTTCTTTTGTTTCGTTTTTCAAATGTTCATTTACAAAACATGTTCTATGCTAGCAACAATTATGGCACAACCTCTGTTCCATAAATATCACTGGAATATCTTATTGTTAAAGAAAAACAATATTCTATTTTCCAATGATTCATTTGCACTGTGGCACGTCCGGCCTCCCATATCTCAGCACCATCTGTCCAGCTTGAGCTGCTTTTAGCTGCTTTCTAGCAGCTGGCTAACCTGTTAGCTAACAGTTAGCATCATTAGCTCCGCCAGTATAAACAGCGAAACCTAAAGCTAAACTACGACGTTTAAACGAAACTTAACGCTCCTTTGTGAAAACAGAACTCAGCGCCTGCGTTTTCTCTGTTTTAGCGGGTTTTAATATTCGGTTTCTCGGTGTTTTTAAATGCAATCCTCATCCTAACTTTAGCGGTTGTTGCTGGGCTCCAGCTCCAGGGAAGGCCTGGCTATCATAGCTGTGTCTTACCGTAGGCTGGGCGGTCATCCTCAGCTGCTGCTGCCGCCTCTCCTCCTCCAAGCACAGCTCGATCTTGTCCAGCTGAGCTCGGATCACCTCCCGCTGGTGGAAGTGGAAGGCTGGGTGCAGGGAGGCCAGCGTGTAGAGCAGCGCCAGCTGCTCCAGAGCCCCCCCGGCCGGTTCGACCCGGTTCTGCTCACACACGGACCCGTCCTGACAGGGCGGGTAGAACGGGTGGAGGTGATGCTGCGGGTCCCTGAAGGAGGACAGGGGGTAGCCGAAGCTCCTGAAGGACAAGTCCACGCTGCTGAGGATCCTGGACAGTATTCCAGCACATTCCCTCCTGTCAGAACCGAGGAGGGACAGACACACGATCAGTTTGGACCGGACCACCGGGTCGGTCACGTCCGTTAGAACCCCCAAATCGCTCGGGTTGTTCGCCCTGCCCTCAAAGTCCCGTAAAACATGGTAGTCCTTCCTGGCCAGGTCCTCCAGGTATGATCCCAGGAAGCGGAGCTCCAGCGGCTGGCACATATGCAGCAGCCCGCACATGAACTCCACCCGCTTGGCGGGGTTCAGGTGGTGTCCGAACCACTCGAACACGGTCTCCCTGTCCAGACTCGAGGCGGGGTCCCGGGGCGGCGGCTCCCGGAGCCTTTGATAGACGGAGGGGGGGGAAGCCGCCCTGGGGACCTGGAGCCTCTCGGATGGATCCAAAGAGCCGTCCTCCGCCGTCTCGTCGCCAGTTTTCATCGGTAGCTTCATTTTTATCATTATCGGCGATACTGGAGAAACTTCAAAGTGTAAACAAAACAACAAGATGCATTACGACAAAAAACAACGCGTAGTTCCACTAAAATTACTGTTTTTCTTTTTCTTCTCTTAGCTAATCATCTGACGCGGCCATAACTGTAGCTCCTTTTTTCCTAAGTTGATTTCTTCTTCTACTCCTAATTTCCGGCAGGGTGCTTCTGTGTTGACGCTGCAGTGCTGCCACCTGCTGGTTTTTTACTGCATCAACACTGACTGAAAACAGCTTCCGTACAGTTAGAAGGGCTTCATTTAGGAAGAAATTAAGATTACATCAAAATACTTTAAGTTACCAATCACCTCCAAAAAAAAAAAGTTATAGCGACCAAATTCTTTGATGCAATTGAAAATTTATTGATTTTTGATGGAATTATAATTATTCAATATGTTCTTTTTTCTTCTAATGACAAATGAATTGTCTCTGTTAATAATAATAATAATAATTGGCCAAACATTGCACAAAAGTATTGCTTCTTTAAAACAGCCAAATTGAGTTTTTTTTTTTTTTTTGGAAGATTATGTTCATTTTATAAGTCTTTATGTTTACATTCAAATCTTTACAAATTATGTTTAATTCAATATTTAAAAAAATACGTAACTGATCCCAAATGGAAATTAAATGTTACTCTTACTCATATTTATGTATATTGTATTTGTTTAACAGCCTGATGAATAAGTTGGCATTCATTTGCTTTCAGTCTCT
>NW_015150608.1:1117729-1137885 GCF_000732505.1 Cyprinodon variegatus
AACATTTGATTTCGCTTGTTTATGGTTTTTTTGCTTCATCTCTCATATGTACTATGGAGCATCGTGAAGCTGGTTTTTCAGATCAGCAGTTAACAGAACAAAAAGAGTTTATTTTGTGAATCCAGGGAGTTTTACTTAACATATCCGTACAATCACAGGGAGACTGACAAACGTTTTTTCTTTGTTATTTAGCAGAGAATAAAGTTTATCGATCAAAAGTTCAAAGTGGCTTGAGAAAAGAAGAGGAGTAATATGGACCACCAATTAAAAATATACAAGATATATAAAAAGAGGGTAGAAGCATATTCTTATATACTAAAAATACATATAATAAAATAGATATGTTGTTTATTATTTAGAAAGGTGTACCTTAGCAAAGCATAGAAGGCTAATTGGTTTTATTTTTCCTTCTATGTTCTGTTTGAATGATTTTAAAATGGAATAGAGTTCTCTTCCCTTGCAAAAACGGATGTATTGTAAATAGATTGTTGTTGAAAAAGTGTTTTTTTACTTGATTTGTTCAGGTAAGTGAGACAATCTACCAATGGAATAAGATGATTTGAATTTAAGATAAAAAAAAAAACAATCACCTTATTTGAAGTGCATAACAATCATTATGTTATTTGTAGACAGAATTCCTCATTCCTTTGGCTGACCCTTCTATTTATCAGTTCAAATTAAGGGCAAATAAACTTATTCCGTGACAATTTTTTTCCTAAATAAAGTCTTAAAGGTTAAATGAAACACTTCTTTCCTAATTTTTCTGTTTATTTTTGGATAAAGACCCAGATAACAAGGAAACAGACCTTATTTTGATATTTCTATTTTCTCTCCTCAGTTTCTACTTAGTTAGGATGTGCCGTTGGCTGGGCGGTCATAGGACTCATAGGACGTCAATGTTTCCTTTTATTTTTATACAATCTCTTTCTCTATTTACCTTAAATGTTTCAACATCTTAATGTGTCACACTTATAAAATCGAGTTCTGAATTCTCATGACATCTTGAGGTAGTTTTGGAGATCCTCTGTAATGTAGTTCCATAAGAGATAATTTAAAAAGTAAGTGGACGTCATCATGGGTGAAACTGTTATAACCAGTAATTTAGCTGTTGTTAAGCATTTGATTACTCCTAATCTTTTATAATTCTGTCTTTGAACAAAGAGAGAGTAGCTGTTGCATCAATCCAAGTGTAAAAAAATATATACCATTATTATTAATACTGAATAAACATAATGGAGAAGCAAGAGGCTCAAAGTCTAAAATACAAAAGTGTGGATTAAATGTTATATAAAGGTTATACTGGTTTATAATAAAAAAAAACAAGTCATCTTTAATGCAATATTAGGAGTATTTTTTCTGAATTGGACGTTTTACTTGATAAAAAATACAATGAAGTATCACTTCTCTTGCCAGAGTAAAATATTTGACTGCTCCATCAGTGAGTAACTTCACTCAATGAAAAATTATCATTTTTTAAACAAAAAAACAAAACAAAAACAAAACCCACACAGCAGAAAGACACAGTTTCTGTTTGACTCACATTTCTGTTTTGAACTGAAGCTTTGTTGGTTTATTGTTCTGAGTCAACAGCTGGCAGGTTGAGTGAAAATACAGTAAACTGTGAAGTTCATCTGGTTACTTTATGCTTTAATTATATGCAGTTTTTTTTTCATAGGTCTGATTCAGAAAAATACCAATAAAATACACTGAAGTTCGTAGAAATGAACGATAGTATGAATACTTGAATACTATTATAAATATTTAAGACAATGCTGCCCCCTAGAGGAAAACAAACAGAATGTATAGGCAGCTGGTTGGACATGGAGTGGGTCTTTAAACATAGTAATTTCCATATAAAACATAATAAGCTTTTTCTTTTTAATAGAGAATCAGAACTATGCAAACTGTCTGAATGATGCAGACTCACAGAAAATAGTCACATTTGCTGATATAAATACATCAAAACAATGTTGTAGAATCTGAGGCACATTTAGAAGCTAAAGTAGATTCCCATCATAATAACAGTAATTTATGTTAGAAACCCTGACAATAAAAAAAACTGTCAGTCTTGCCCAATGGGACTTTAAAGGGAAGTGAAAACAATTACCACTGAGCTCCAGTAGAGGGCAGTGACACACCAGGCTTCCACAGTGCAGGATTCTGACTGCCGATGATATAAAATTAAGATCTGAATTTATTCAGAAAATATCAAATGTATCCCCAAAGTTGGCTTTTTTTTGGACTCTCTACAAACTCAATGAAGAGATGAGAGAACAGTTTAAAAGCAGACAGAATTACCACTGACTGAAAAACCAGGATCAGGAGACATGACCTCTATCAGAGGGCGACTGATAGATAAGGTCTAAGGAATTAGCAGGTCCTTGCCTGATAAGGTTTTATCAAAGATGTTTTCCATAATCCTTACATAAACATAAACTTTACAGAATCTCTATTTAAAATATGTGTAATGTTGTATTGCATTAAACCCTGGGTAGCTCTGTAGGTGGAAAGCACAGTGGACTCTGAGTGGTGGAGGTGGACTCTGCTTTCCATCTATACCTTAAGGACAAAGCACATTCGTTTGAGGACCAGAATTTTCACATTTTGGACAAAGGAGACAGGTGGTTTGAAAGAGGTGTGAAGGAAGCCATTTATGTTAAGAGAGGCAGTGGTGTAGTTCTTACAAATGATGGTGCCTTTTCCCCCAGATCTATATTTATAGAGGCTATTCGGATTAATCTCATTTGCTAATGCATATTAGGCCAACTGGCTTTTCTTAATGTCCCTCATGATATTGAAGGTGTGAGCATGCATGGTTCTTTGTCTTTTAGCGATCGGTCTATGCTGCAAAAATCATCTAGAAATAAGTCAACGTTTCTTAAATTAAGTTTATTTAAGTTGGTAAATAAGATGATTTGCCAATGAAACTAGTATTTTTACTCTTATAATAATGCATGCAGTTGCTTTTTCTTATTTTAAAATAATATTAATGTAAATTATCTTGTTCCATTGGCAAAGTGTCTCACTTACCTCCTCAATTCAAGAAAAAAATGCACTTATTTTAAGAAATAGTGACTTATTTAGATTAAAATCTTTTGCAGAGTAGAGTGTAGCCTGTTTGTCCAATAATTGCCAATCCTTGTGGAAAAAAGTGAATATTAAAATGGATTAATCCAGAAAAGAAATCATTAATTTTAATCTTGAAAATAATTGTTTAAATATAGACATAATGGATTATTCTTTCCTTTGCTGTGTTGTCCCAAGTTCACCTCAAACCGTTTTGAGGTCTTAATTTAGGTAAGTACCCTTTAATTTCAGTTGATTCAACTGATATAAATATAAAGGATCATAAGGGCATTTTTGCCATAACCTAGAAGTCAGAGTTTTTGCCCAATTATGCTGGTTTCCCTTAAATTGCATATTAGATAGCGTAATCTAGTATTTTGGTACAAACTTTAAACTCCCTGGGCTGGTTTTAAATGTTCTGCTGTGTGATGGGATCCCTAACCGACACAGAAGGTGGGATTTAATGACATAAAAGAAGAAGGGGTTGCAAAGCCTTACAGCAGGTGGTTACGTTAATCCATTCTTTGGTTGAAAACCTAATCCAATATGCTGTAATGTTTCAAAACAGAGGAGTATTCAAGGCAAGACAGACAGTAGGATAACTAAAAAGCGTTTATAAAAAAAAAACAGAGCTGTAGTTGCAGCGGCTAAGGCATCTATCACAGGAAACTCTGGTTTAACAGTGCAGTCCATTTCCAGACAGCATGGTTGGATCCAGCCAGTGGGCTGCCAACAGAATGCAGAGGGTGCTGCCCAGAGATCAGAACAGGAACAGGCTAGTTCAGTATTCCAGGAGTCTGAAGGAAGTTCAGGCAAACCGTTCAGATGATAACAGACAGGCTCAGTGATTGAGAGGCAGAACAGGTCAGGATCAGGAAATCAGAAACACTAAGGTACGCCAAAACCCTCTAACCACTGGCATCCAAGAACATGAGAATCTGGGTCTGATAGCTGAATGCAAGCACCTTAAATAGAGGCAGAAACAGGTGAATCAGATGAACAGTCATGAAAACCGGGCAGAGTTGGACAGGTGAATGGAATGATTAATTAAGCCAGTAATCAGTGCCAAGATCATGACATGTTTAAATCCCTCAGCAAACCCTACTGTCTGCATTGTTCTATATGTAGCCTATAAGTTCAACAACAAGTGACCAAACAATGTCATTGTGCCCATGAACATCAGAAACAGGCTGAGTACAAGAGGAAGCCCTAGGGAATCCATGTAGAAGAAGAATTTAGATCGAATTCTGTATGGAGTTAAATTGGGGCCATAAACTCAAACTTCATCAGAAAAAAAATTATTCTGAAAAATTATTTGATTTGGAAACTAGAAAATCAAAATGAACTGAAAAGAAATGTATAAAACAGATTCTTTGTTGTCCAGTTTCAAAACTGGTGCTCCCTAAGTGTGGGGGCGGGACTTGAATGAGTCATTAAAAAAATGACTGACAGCTTTAGAAGCCTGAAGGAAACAGCCACAGGTGTTGCATTCAGGAACACTGGAAACCAGAAATGTCTTTACAACAGAAAAGTTTTTCTATATCTGTGGGATTGGTTTTGAAAAATAGCTGCTTTTAAAACATTCAACCATGCAACTCCTGTTTGTTTATGCATCAAAGCTGTCAGTCATCCTTCATGTCATCTAAGTCCCACAAGGAGGGACCAGCAAAACAAATTTGAAACTTTAAAAAAAACACTAACCTGGAAATAATATTTTGATTATTATTATTTAATGCTTAGTGGAACAGTGAGTAGCACTGCTGCCTTGCAGCAAGAAGGTTCTGGGTTAGATTCCCGGCCAGGGGTCTTTCTGTATGGAGTTTGCATGTTCTCCCTGAGCATGCATGGGTTCTCTCCGGGTACCCCAGCTTCCTCCCACAGTCCAAAAACATGACTGTGAGGTTAATTCTCTTCTCTAAAGTTGCCTTAGGTGTGAGTGTGTGAGTGGTTGTTTGTCATTTTTGTCTCCATGTTGCCCTGCGATGGACTAGCGACCTGTCCAGGATGTACCCCGCCTCTCACCCATAGACAACTGGAGATAGACACCAGCACCCTCGCGACTCGGGACAAGCGTGTCAGATAATGGATGGATGGATGGATTATTATTTCAATTTTTTTTTATTATTTATATTATTAAACATTTCTTTTCAGTATCACACCCCTTTATAGTTTAGAAAAAAGTGTTTTTAACCAAATTTAAAGGCCCCTTTCCAGCTGAATAATTAGCAACCGATGAAATGCTTCAAACAATATGATTGCAAGTCTTTTCAAAATCCACAAAATGTATGAAATAACCAGTCACCTGTGATGGTTTGTAGAGACCTGGTATAATGTTCCAAGACCTTAGACAAAGGCAGAGGTTGGTCCTTCAGATCAATGATTCCAACCGGGGGTACACATACCCCTAGTGGTCTGCAGGTGCATTGCAATGGGTACATAAAAATATCTTATTTCTTAGGTAGGAAATTAAAATAGGGCTGGGATCAGTTTTGCTTTGCGAAGACCCAATTGAAAAATAAGCTTTTATCAACCAAAAAGTAACTTTTTATTATATGTGTGAGTTCACCTTCAGCTTTGACACACATTCAAACCAAGCAGATGAACAGACAGGATGTAGAGAACAACCTGGGGTCTGCTGGTTTCACACTGAGCTATAGGAGATCATCAAAGCAGCTCAGGTGTTTTGATGAAAACAAAGTAAAACTAATAAAGTCAGTCTAAGTATAATTTCTGTTCTGCATTTTTTTTCCAAATTCATCAAGTTTAAATGTGATTATAAGGGAGTTTCTCAGAGGAGCTCCAGTTTTAGAAATACAGGTTTATATTATGAATTTATTTGCATTTATTCCTTATAACTTCCAGGCAACAAATTTATGTTTGTTTGTTTTTTAATCGAGATGGAAAGCATAAAATGCCTAAAAATAAAATGCTCAAATGAAATAAAACCGTTATTTTACATTCTACTTTTGGACAATCATCAATACTTTTGGGAACCATTGCTTTAGAGAATCCTAGGAGACCAAGACGTGTAACAAGAAAACATGTCTGAAACAACAAGACTCACTCAAAAACCCAGAGCTGTATTGAGTTTCAGCAACAGGTTCCATCTTTTTAATCAGTAAGCGTGACATCCACACGCATCCAACATGCGGCGCAGAAGCTGTTTCATGTCTTGCCGAGGAATTTCTTATCCTGTAATTAAATGCAACCCCTGAGCAGCTGTGGAGAAAATCTGCTCTCTGTTAAAATAAAGCCACATGCCCAACACAGGTTATCACATAACTACCGTTAAATCATTGATTTCTCCCCACATCAGCCTCTTATCTCAATAAAAGAGCTCATGCAGACAGACCAACCCAACGCTCAGTTTTTGTTGTTGTTTTTTATTTATTCGGTGGAAAACCTTCACACCTTTTTAAAGAAACACTTCTGAGGATTTGGTCGTCTGTGGTTTCTCCACACAGGAGCGTGTGCAGGTTTCCACATAGGTTCCACACTGGTCTATGTTGTGTCACCCTCTGTGGCGGAGCAGGCCACAGTTTACAAAGGCAGGCCCCTGCCACTCCCACCACTCCCTCTGCCAACCAGAGAGAGAGAGAGGACAGGACGGCTCTCCTTCCACCTTCTGCTTCCACAGTGGCATTCATCACTGCAGCTGCACAAGAGAAGGTAAGGCCTTTTATCACTGGGACTTAGAGCAGGGAGTCTCTCCAATCAGAGTTCATGTTGGTGATCAGTCTTGGTTCTTTTATGGTTCTTTTTGCAAATGTTTCCATGATGGAGGTTAGAAGGTCAGCCATGGGGACAGCAGCTAAACATACAGGACGCTCTGTGATTATGGTTCAGAAAGGGCTTTGGGTTTGGAGCAAAGGCTCCGGTTCCTGTCTGAGTCTTTTCTGGCATTTGGATGCCGTCCTGTTAGATGAGTCTGTTTCCTGAAATAACTTCTAATTACAGCGTGAATGTGATGAAGGATGCTTTTCAGGATGGTCCTAGGACCATCTCTGCTCTCCTCTGTAGCAGTCATCGATCAGGCTGGGATTTTGGAGGATCGTTTTTTTAGTTTTTTTTCAACAGCAATAATTCACAACACGTCAACTTAAAATACCTTACAGAAAAAATGGAATCAAACGATCAGGCAAATTAGTTATGGTTTATGATCTGCAAAAAAGGATTCAAAATTAATAAACAAGTCTTCAAATCAGCACCTTTCCTTTTGATCCAAGCAGGTAAATAAGATTATTTCCCAACTGAAGCAGAATTTTCCCCTTGAAATAAGAGAATTACATAATATGCTCTTCAAAGAAGTTCTTCTTTTTCTTCTGATTTTAAAAGAAAATGATCTTATTAGAAGATTTACTCTGTTACCTTCTTCAATCAAGGGAAATTAACTTATTTCAAGAAATAAAAAATTCACTTTTTATTATTTTTGCAGTGTTTATGAGAAAACCCACCTGCATGAAAAAAGTATGAAAGTCATTTTTTTCTTAAATTAAGTACATTTTTCCTTTTTTGAACAAGTAATAACAATTTGCTAACAGAATAAGATGATTCATGTTAGAAAAAAAACCCAATTGTTATCTTATTTACACTGCATAACACAACACACTCTTCTCTACCTGCTCAAAGTAAAGGAAGATGCGTTTATATAAAAAACAACATATTTTTAGATCAGATTCAGTCTTTAGGGTAGTTTTCTTCAATTACTGCCTAAAACAGATTTTCTTTTAGTTTTTTTGGCTCCAAACATCTTTCCTTCTATTCTGACTGGCTTCCCTGTCCTTGCTAAAAAACTAAAACAAAAACAAAACAAAACACCCCCAAAGAATGATGCAGCCTCCTCTGTGTTTCAGGGTGAAAGCTCGGTGGTAGTTCTCATCTACAAACAGGGTTTTGCATGTAAGGAAAATGCTACTTGCATGTTAACTGTGTCCCCTACATTAAAAACAGAATACAGCTCCTACATAAATACATTTATGAGTTTAACTACTTGCTATAAGTTAAAAGTATTTGTTTTAATTTTCTTTATGGAGCTAAATTTGGGCCATAAAGTCTGTTAAACATTGCTTTAGTAACTAAGATTTTTTTTTTTTGAAACTATAATAAAGGAAAGATTTTAAAACAGCTTTTCAGATTCAAATTTTTTTTTTTTCATTTTCAGAGGTTTTTTTCACTGCAGGTTCCTCTGTGTGGAGTCGGGACTTATATGACTTATCGGGACTTATAAGACTGACACCTCAGACTCCTTAACAATGTGTCCATGTGTCGCATTCAGGATCTACAGAAATTAAAATGTCTTTAAAACAGTGAAGCATGGCATTGTTATTAAAATCAGTCACTTGAACATAGGATCTCTATTATGTTTGCAAAACTTTTCTACCGAATACAACACTAAGGGGCCATTCTTCAGGGGCCCAAGCTGTAAATCACAATCTGATCAGCCATAGCCCCATTTACACTACTCTTTGGAAACCGCGCTGAGAAGAGTCCGAGCATGGTAACAAGATAAAAGTTAAGTCTAAATGTAATGCAACTGAACTAGACTGTGCCAAACACAACTAAACCGCGCTAAATCTAGTGCTGGTGGCTCAGCTTCCTGATAACAAAGAGAGTCTGGGCGGACTGCTTCTTCTCCTATTTATAGTCAGCTGACTAATTTTGAGGTTTTCCAGCTCATCTGGCTTAGCAATTCACAGATCTCTTCACCTGTTAAAAACACAAACTTCTTCTTAGCCTATTAACCCTAAATGGCATCAAAAGATTGTGCTGCGACCTGGGATGATGCAGAGACCGAGGCTCTCATGGAAATTTGTCTGGAAGATGCTATTCAGGCACATAAAGTTCCTGAATATTATGGGCGGCGCCATTTTTTTGTTTTCATAATTCCCGCCTTGAGAGCTGTAGTATCATGTCCCGCAGATAGGAGGCAAGGAGCCGTGCTAGCGTGATGTGTAAATGGTCATAAGAACCAAGCTTGGAACGGTTACCTGATCCAAGCTTTGTCTGAACTTGGCACAGATCAGTTTCAGAGGGGGAGTGTAAATGGGGTACATGTCATCTGTCCCACCCCAGCATCGAGGGAACATCGCTGAAACTGGAAAAAAAATTTAATCTAAAGTCTGAATTTGAAAAGTAGATGTATAGATTTCTTTCCAGTTAAAAAAAAAAGCTCTTTTTTGTATTTTAAATACATTTCAAATTTTTAAATATTTTTTTTCTGTTTTTCTTTTAATTTTTTTCAATTTTTAAAATAATGAGTTGGATCAAACTTTGTGGCAACCATTTAACACCATATGCGGAAATCACCCAGAAGTTTCAAGGCAGAAATTTGGAAAACAGGTTTTGAAATGAATGCAATTCATTAAAACTCAATCTCACAAAATAAAAATATGAAAAAGAAAAAAAATAAGTAAAATAAAATAAAAAAATGAAATAAGACAAAATATATGTAAAAAAAAGAAAATTGTAAGAACATATGTTGATTTTATTGCACACACTATAAATTACTCTTAAAATCTTGTTTTTTTATTGAGAAGTTCCAATACTATTGGAACAAATTCCTCTCCATAGAGTTATCCGTTGCCAACTGAGCATGGTAAAAAGCTTTTATATAAAATCCTAATGAAATTTTTTGCCTCATGTAACAACATGAACAAGTTTAGGAGGTATGAACACATTTCCAGGAAACTAAAACTTTGTGAAAACAGCTGCTGCGTTGATCCACCATGGACGCCTGTAGTTCAGTCTCATCTCTGTCAAACAAGGCAGTAAATGTAAGCAGCATTTCCAGCTCTGCTATTTGTAGACTGGGTCCTTTTTTTTAATATAATGATGGAGAGCAATCCCTCCAGCATCTGCTCACAAGGATTGCTGTGTGATCCTGCAGAGGCAGCTGATGTGGTCAGCGGGCCGCGCTTCATGGTTTTCCAGATGTAGGGTTGGGCTTTAGAGGAATCCTGTTTCAGAAGCCACCGCGCCACACATATGTGTCCCTAATGAATAATGAAAAAATGAAGCATCGTGGTGGAGACCTACTGGAGTGAGGGGCGTGTGGAGACTCTGCTGCTATACTTAGAGACCAGTTCATTATAAATAGCTCAATGCTCTTTTAACTTTATATTTATCCTTGAAGAACCACTGGCTAAAAAAATTTAAGTGTGCAGGAAGGATGTATGTAGCTAAATTGGGGCCATAAAGTTTGTCCAAAAACATTGTTTTTGTAACTGAAAGAAAAACCCCAAATATGTGAATCCAAAAAAAAAAAAAATCTTTCAAAACTGAAAAAACAAACAAACATTTGAAACGCGGTTCCTGGTTCCCACAGTTCCTGAATGCCACAAAAAATATCAGAAAGTAGAAGAAAAAATGTTTAAAGGTATAGTGGAGGATGTTCTTTTTCTGGGTGGATCTTTAAAATAAGTGGTCCTCTTAATTGTCAATCATTCTGGTGATATGTTTACATAAGGCCGTCCTACAGGCTCGTCCCCATTTTCACATTCTGGTGGTGAGTCTGACCTTGGAAAAAATGCAAACCTTCTTTTAGAAAGTATGCTTGTAATGAAGATGCAAACAGCAACTGTTAAACAGAGTGTGCGAGGAAAAATGGACTTGTGCACGCTCTTACACTTGTTTAATAGGCGTTCCCTTTAGGAGGGGGTACAGGGTTGTGCATGTGCTTTTTTTTTAAAACTGGATAGGGCCAGTCTTTTCAAAAGACTATACCTTTAAACTGCTCTTTTTGATTCAAAGATGCTTTTCAGTTAAAAATATTTTTTTATGTTTTTGAACAATTTTATGTACCCAGTTTAGCTCCATACACTCATCTAAGACCCTCCCCCAGACCGAGGGATCAGCAGTTTGAAACAAAAGATGAACTGGAATAGAAGATTTAAACATTTCTTTTTTATTTAAAATCTTTTTTTTATATTTTTAATACATTTTTTTGTCAGTTGCACTTTTTTTTCAATTTTAAAAATCAATGCTTTAAGAACACTTTATTGTTCTAATTTAGCTCCATATGAAAAGAGGTAAATAAGGATGTTACTTCGAAATCAAGATAAAATCATTAGGCAAGGCAAATTTATTTGTATAGCACAATTCAGTACAAAGACAATGCAAAGTGCTTTACATGATTAAAATACAGGAAGATAAAACAGAATCAAAGCAAGTAGGAAAAAAAATACATAAAAAATAAATAAAATAAAATAAAAAATGCAGAAAAAAAAGTTTATTAAAAACAGTTGGATTAAAGAAAATATGTTTTAGTTGAACTTTTTAACTAGAACAGTCGAAGGCAATCCTAAACAAATGTGTTTTTAGTCTTGATTTAAAGGAACTCAGGCTTTCCGCACTTTTTCATTAGCAAGATTACATTTTAAACTGGCAGTTTAGTAAAACTATCATTCCTGATAAGGCTGTCTTGATGTGTATTGCCAGAAGTTGGCTGTATATTTCCTTAATAAAATAATACTAAAAAAAAAACCCATAAAGTCTATGTTCATCCTTCATGTTATCAGGTCAAAGTCTTGCTCTCTGTCTCTTAGCCTCAATGAAAAGCAAATGTGTGTAAATATGTTCCATAGCTGGTTTCCTTACCTCTCTGGCTTTCCTCTGACTTCACATTTCACAGCATTTAAATCTCCGCCCCTCTGTGACATCATCATGTTAGATATGGTCATTTACTCGCAGTAAACAAACCGTTTTGTGTTTCCAGCAAACCCAAGGCAATCAAGTTTAAAATCAGCTGAGCTCCATCACCGTCCAGTTCCTCTTAAACTTTTCCAAATCTCCAGGAACCGTCATGAAACATCTACCTGCTGCTCTACAATCAAACCGGAAACTTTCCCTGTTTTAATGGCAGATTGTTTTTTGGAGTGGTTATTTAGGATAACACTTTATGTTAAACCGATTTCTAAAGCAGTGGAAAACTCCAGCACATCAATGAAATGTGTCCCTGTGTATTTTGGTGCTAAACATACAGAACAAACATTTACAGAGAGGACCTTATTTAGAGTGGCAACCACAGGGACTGGAACCAGCAGCTGTGAGGCTGACAGACACTCTGGAGATGTAACATGTCTCAGTTAGCTGCGGCTCTACTTAGCAAACACTTGGATTTTTTTTGAAGGATCATCAAAGACGGATCATCTTTAGTTTTTTCCATTTGCTGCAACCAGTAAGGAAGAAAACAAGAAACACATTTTAGAAATCATAACATTGGATGAAAGGAGGGTCTATTGTGCCATAGATGGACTCAGAAACCTGTATCTGTTGCAGACAGCTGATATTTCTAGCTGCTCAATTATGAAGTCAGAATTCTGTTAAAAGGGGTCATGCACAATTAATACTAATACAAGCATTAAAAAAACAACAAGCTACTCCCCATTCACATTTGAAACCTTTTACACCTCCAGATTTGGTACCACTAGACTCCAATATGTCACCTCAGAGTCAATATTCCTTCCTTGAGCCCATGGCTTGCTGTTGCAGACTGTCCACTCTACGTATGCATACATATATCTATAAAGCCTATTTTCCACTGAGTTTAGCGCATTTCACACATGTTTTTGAAACATGGGTCGACCCGCTAACAATCGGCATTTGGCTTCCTTCCTATTGGCTGGGTGTAGCCCCTCGCTGGCAGCTGCGTGGACTCTGTGCCCCCTGTCGCTGTGTGTCTGGTGACGCCATCACGCTGGGTTAGCATTGATGACGTCACCAGTACGACAAAAAATCACTTAAGTAAACAATGTAGAGCAACATGTAAGGAAGCCACAGCGTAGTCAGTGAGCTTTATTGTTTTGCTCAATTATCCGTCCGAATCCCTCTCACCAGAGCTGCTCCACGTTTATCGAATGTAAAAAGAATTGTTTCATTTTATTAGGTCAGAAGCAACTGGCACGGTGTGTTGACATCTTGTGTTGTTAAATGGTGTCATGTAAACCGATCAGAGCCGAGGCAATTTTAACAAGGGTCGTTTGACCTGTGTTGACACGTGTCAGTGAGCTGTTCCCACTGCCACTAATAGCCCATCGTTCCCGGGTTTAAAACGTTTTTTTTCAGCCAATGGGAAATTGATTGATTGATTGATTGATTCTATTGATCTCACAGTTGAGAAATGTACTTGTTACATCCGCTCAAATAGTCGAAGAAGAAGAAGAAGGTGCCAAAGGAAGAAAAAGGTGCATTGGATATATACAGTATATACAGTGTGTCCACATATGATAGCAACAGCAATTTGGGGGGGGGGGGATAAGTATCTGTATAGCTGTAGATTTAAATAGCTCCATATATACTGCTCATCACTTCTGGCCTTGTTTTATTTAAGGCCTTAGAATGACCATGTCGACTCTTTAGCTGCTAATAACAGAAAAAACTGGCAATACTATACATGAACACATAGAACAAAATCTACGCTTGTTGATTTCAACTGTAATCAACCAAAGAATTCAGACTGAAACACAATGTGTACTTATGTTTATTAAGACCAAATAAAAGACATTTCACCTGAAAAATATATTATACCATGTCCTCAAACCATTTCCTTTACCCAATGCCTTTTTCTCGTCTTCTTCTCTGATATATTGAGCCAACAGTCTTTTTCCATTGCATGTGCTTCGCCCACCATGTTTGTTTACGACAGACTCAAGTTCGATCTTGAGAGGTTTGGCGAGATTTCTGGGGGACAGTTAAAAGTCTCTCAATTGGTCTCTGTACAACCTTTGCATGTGTTTTTGTTTTATCTATTGTTTGTATTTCCAGCACATTTGCATGTCTAGATCTAAGGGCTTCCATAAAAGGACATAATAGGAGTGTCTGACTTTTATTTCAATTATTTTAAAAAGAACCCCAGGTGAATTTGGGTGTTATGTTAAGGAATTAAGAGAAAAAATATTGTTTAAGGAGATCAGCAGAGGTTTCAGTGTCTTGGATGGACGTCATGGATGCTTCATTCTTTACCAACACACTGTAGCCCTCACTGCCTTGTTTGTGTTTGGGTCTTCACATCCAGCATGGTTATTTTCTCTGGCCTGACCTTGTGGTTGCTGGAACCAAGTGTGTCCTGAAAAAAGGAGAATGGAATGAGTTGTGTAGAAATTACACTTCTGCTCTATTATGGACCACATGGCACAAGATGAAAACTCACTGAAGCACTTTAAAAGGGGAGGGGACGACCCATAGCAGGGGCAACAAAGAAGAACAGACTGAGCCTAACTCAGCATTTAGATAATCCCTGTAGAGATCAGATATAGTTTGTAAAAATAAAAGAAAATCTTTTTCATCTTTTACGCTTCTCATGTTTACTCCGTTATGTAAGAGTCAATGCCACAGGTGCACATTGTCTACAAGCAGGTCCAGCTGAGCCGGTAATTCTAAGGGAATTAAATAACTGCTTCTTGTTTTCTGTGCCTAATTTGAAAAAACAAAAACAACAAAACAAATAAATGGCAACTTATATGACAATTTATGTTTGCAATAACTTGGAAGGCAAAGAAAAGCTTTATTAATGCTATTATTTCTGACGCGTGGATTTGAAGTACTGTGAACAATAACCAAATTTACTTCAAAGGCTAACAAAAAAAAAGGAAAAGACAGATGATTTATGGGTATTTATTTTAGCGTCATTATGCTGAAAGGAGTGTAAGAAGCCATCTGTAAAAAACATGAACAAACACTAAACCTCCTACAGAAAGAAGCCATATGTCTAAATGGCAGCATGAGTGACGTCTATGACTCTGCTAGTTTGATTGATCTCACTTCAGCTTATAAACCTGTGGAATCTCTTAACCATATTCAGAAGAGCTTCGGGTAACAACTCAAAAACTTTTAAAATATAAGAGATTAACTACCAAAGCATTTGCTAGCAACACAGACATTGGAGTTCATGTCTCTGACTTAGAGTGGTTCAGGCTAGCTCTATAGTAATGCTGCTATAGGCTTAAACTGCTGGAGGACATAAGGACCCCTTTTCCTCATTAAGCTACATTCTATCACTGTTCTCCCTTTCGCCAGTACTTTTTAGTTCAACCCCTAAAATCACGCTAAAGAGAAATTAAACCTGGCTGCTGCCATCATCACCTGTGAATATATTGATGGAGTGGGGCCTATTTTTCATTGCTTAGACATAGATATGGAGCGACAGGCATCTGATGCAGGAATTTACCCTACAACTGAAGGGTTGTTGGGTCAAGCCTCAGCTCCTGCTTTCAATGTCATAGTGTCTTTGGGTAAGACACTTCACACACATTGCATTTTATTTTTTATTTTTTGCATATTAATGGTGGCCGCAATGGAACTTGCAACCCTCGGTGTGAGGGTAAATGGATGAAAATACTGAATGTAGTGGACAGAGCTTTGGTCAAGTTTCCTGACTTGAAAAAGGGTAATACATTCATGCCATTTACCATGGACTAAACCTTTACTGTGAATAACTGTATGCTCTGGTAGTTCTGGATGAAATTTACAAAGGGGCCGAGGTGGGACCGGTGTGTTTTTTTATTGGGGTACAGGACAAAGGCATAACAAACACAGACCAAGAGCACATGGTTTAATAAAATATAGGAGCAAAAAAGGTTGCAAATCCCTGAATTACATGTAAAAACTGTGATTCCATCTTAATACAGCTGACTGTAATTTCTAAATAATTGTTAAATTAGGTACTTAAGGGAAAATATTGAATTAATCCATGGAATAAACCAGTAACAGTCTCTCTTGTCAGTGCACAGACTATAAGATTCTGCTTAGAGTTACACTGCAAAAACTGGTGTAAATAAGTAAAAATTTCTTAGGGAAGTGCATTTTCACTTAACTCTGGACTTTAAATAAGATCGTCTGTCAAAGGAATCATCATCTTTGCCTTTATGATAAGATAAGTAGATATGATGGACTTGAAATACAATAATAGATTTTTTTTGCCTTTTGTTAAACTAAAGTCATCTTATTGTACAGGAAAATTGTTTCAACTAACTGCCCAATTTAAGGGAAAATACACTTAATTATACTAAAATTAGAAATACTTGAATTTCAATTTTTGCAGTGTACGTTTTCAGTAAAGGGGCCATAGAATGGGCCAGGACCTGTGTTACAGGGGTGCTGAACCCTGTCTAGAACTACCCGTGCTTTCTTTTATTCCTTTGACATAAAAATGGCTCAGAGCTCATCCACCTGGCCACTTCTTCCTCACACAGAGCCACCCACTGAGCTAGTTTACTGATACTTTTCTAACATAGAAAGTATTTATAGATAATTTCCTAATTGTTCTATGTTCATATTGTATCTCTGCTTCTGTCTCCTTGAACCCCAGTCGGCCTCAGCAGATGGCCGCTCACACTGAGCCTGGTTCTGCTGGAGGTTTCTTCCTGTTAAAAGGGAGTTTTTCCTCTCCACTGTATCTGCATGCATGCTTGGGGTAAGGGATTGCTGATGAGTTAATGACAAAATACAAGCGATAATCTACTGTAGACACATGCTCATTCAGGAGGAGCGTCTCCTGGAAGTCAATGACTGGATGCAATCAACTAGTTTTCCTAGAATAGAAAACTTAACCAATCAGAAACGAGGATCTGATTGAATTGTCTCTGTAAAGTACTTGAGATCAAATGTGTTGTGATTTAGAGATATATAAATAAAATGAATACACTAAAAGAAAATGATTTCATCCTCTGTTAAACCAGGTTGGACTGTTCAGAGGACAGACACTTATCCCCAGAAGCATGTTGCTGTGGTCAGTATGGAGTTTTTTGTTACTTCTGACCACAGTGGACGCTGTGGAGGATGAAGATGTCCGAGCAGGTATGGCAGGAAGCTGTTACACGCTGCAGTTATAGAAACTGAAACACACTGGAGATTTGTTAAATGAAGCGTTTGCTTAATTTGATAGATTTTTCTTTTTTTATGTCCTTCTCTGTGTCCTCAGGGTGCAGCACGGCAGTAAATGACCTGGTGTATATCGTCGATGGTTCTTGGAGTGTTGGCATGGAGGACTTTGACACAGCCAAGCAATGGCTAATCAACATCAGCAGCCAGTTTGATATCAGCCTTTACTATACGCAGGTAAAGCTAGTCCCATTTTATTAGATATGGAAACTAAATCATGTAATTGACATATTTTTGCTTTGCAGCAATACAATCTGATGAGCTGTGAGAATTTAAGAACAAAAAATTGAGACTCATTTGAGATGAAACAAGATCTTGTCTAAGGTTCTACCAAGCTGAAGTGCAAAATTTGAAAACAAGATGCTTTGAATTGAAATAATTTGATGTGTTCCGTGCTGTAGGTGGCTGTGGTCCAGTACAGCGACACACCTCGATTGGAGATCCCCTTAGGGAGTCACTCCAGCGGAGCACAGCTCATCCAGGCCATACAAAGCATTAACTACATGGGAGGGAACACACAGGTAAGCTAGAAGGGTTGTTTATCCCCCCATTGATCCAATAACCTGTCATTTGTAGTGTTCTTCTTTGAAGGACAAGGAAGTATATATAATAGAATAGAATAGAATAGAATAGAATTGAATAGAAAAAAAAAGGATTTCTTTCAGTGATGGATTTCTTCTTCACCCCTCATTCATAAAGGCCAAATTAATTGATTACATAATTAATCTGTTAGTTATGCAATCACTAATCAATTTTAAATTATTGCACTAGAATTGCACAGCTTTAATTGGCTGCATAGAGAAGTACTTCTTCTAGCTTGATTCTGATTTTCTTTTTTGAGAGAACTTCATTTCCTTTGATTGTAGATTAAAGTTTCCTTTTTTATTGCTTATTTTTAGCTCTGGTTTGGTTTGCTTTGCAGCTGAAAGGTTTTTGATGATCATTTTTATTGTTTGGACATTTTCTCATGATTTGCAAACCAATGTTTGCTCATTGACTCATTAGCTCGTTAACATTTCAAAAGCTGAAATAATGCTTCAACTACTTCTGCAAGTCTCAGCTGAGTTGCTAAGGAGGGATTCAGAACAGGAGAAAGAAGAAGAGAGTGGATAAGAAATACAAACCATTACTTCCATCAATCCTGTAGGAATATGAGATCTTTAGGGAACAAGTAGAATCACTCAAAGCCCTAGCAAGGACCCAGCCAGAATATATAGTGGATGTAGTACTATGTGTTTCACTGAAACATGGCTGCAGGATAGTACTGCTGCTTTGTTTTAAAAATCAACTGTCCCACAGGCCTCCAGAGTTCCAAACCTGTCCGTTGAGGTTGATGGAGAAGTACGCTGTGTTCTTTGGTGAAGTTGTTCAGTAATAAAAAAGAAATTATTGAGGCCTTTACAGAAGATCTGAAGTTAAAGTGAGATTTAAAAAAAACGCACAGATTTTTCCTAAAAAAGTGACTTTTGAAGGAAAGCTTTCCTGGTGTCAAATACATGGACATAATTGTGTTCCACACCTTTCAGAACTTAATGAACAAAAAAAACTAACTAAAAACCATAGTATGTTATTTCAAAGATCGTCTGTAACTGATGTTTTTTTTTAAGGCTGATGTGTTTCAAATAGGAGATTTGAGCAGAGATGAGTTCTTGTTGATTTAATAAAAAACTGAGGCAGACATTCAAAAATGCAAAATACAAAGAACCAATTAACCAGAAAACATCAGGGAAAACTCAGGTGAGGAGCCAGAGACAAGGAAGCAACTAACAACAACAAGGAATCAGCACTGAGTGACTGCAGAGGTGGAGTATATAAGGGGAACAGGACAAAGGATGGGCTGATGAAAACTAAAAACTCAGAGTCCCAAAAGGGGAGAACCATGACATGATGTTGATATAGATTATTTTGATATCTGTTAAATCAATCCCCATTGAGTGCTTGCAATGTTTTTGGCTCAATTCTTAAAAAAAATACAACGATAAATCTTTATTCAACTACAAAGAAACTATTTATTAAAAAAACAAGTATGCATTAACAGTGGAAAACAAATAGTGGGATTTACAATGGATGTGCTTCATAATTTGTCAGGCATGGCTGCTGAATGCACAAATGAATCGGTAAACACATGAAATAAACCCACTAATATCTGACAAAAACATTTGCCACCTGATGTAATGTCACAAATTACCTTTCCTCGCACATCAAATTGTTTAAAATGCACTGGTTGTGATGTTTAAAGCTATGAAAAACTTAAAATGTAGTGTTTTTTTTAATAAAGTAAGTCACTTTAACAGTATTTCCTGATTTTTGTATGCAGACTGGCAGGGCCATCAAGTTTGCTGTGGACCACGTATTCCCAGCCTCCCAGCGGGCCAGCCAAGTCAAGAACAGAATCGCAGTGGTTGTCACCGACGGCAAATCACAGGATGATGTGGTAAATTCAGTGCTGCCTTTGTCTCCACAAAGTTTTTATTCACTCATGTTTCTGTGGGTCGGCCTGTATAATAGCTGCTGTGCAACATTGCCTGAAAAGTTCTTCCAAAATGGTTCTATGAACTAACTATAGCAATAAAACTACAGGATGATCAAACAGAACTTTTACACCTAAAGTTGCATTTGTTCCTCAGGTTGATGCAAGTATGGAGGCACGAGCTCAGGGTATTACCGTATTTGCTGTCGGAGTTGGGAGTGAGATCACCACCTCAGAACTGATATCTATCGCCAATAAGCCGTCGTCTACGTATGTCCTCTATGCTGAGGATTACACCACTATCGACCGCCTCAGAGACTCCATGGAGCAGAAACTGTGTGAAGGTTACAATACATTTTGTCTTTGTTTGATTTCACATGGCTAAAGCTTTTTATTCTCATGATATATCATTAGCATTTTAGACATTGATATTAATACGATATTTATAAGGCCATTTATTTAATCAGCATCACCATTTCAACATTTTTAACTAACATCCTTCTCTCCAGATACACTATATTGCCAAAAGTATTTGCTCACCTGCCTTGACTCACATACGAGCTCAAATGACATCCCGTTCCTAATCCATAGGGTTCAATATGACGTCGGTCCACCCTTTGCAGCTAGAACAGCTTCAACTCTTCTGGGAAGGCTGTCCACAAGGTTTAGGAGTGTGTTTATGGGAATTTTTGACCATTCTTCCCGAAGCCCATTTGTGAGGTCGCACCCTGATCTTGGACGAGAA
>NW_015150608.1:1137895-1143220 GCF_000732505.1 Cyprinodon variegatus
GTCTACGTATGTCCTCTATGCTGAGGATTACACCACTATCGACCGCCTCAGAGACTCCATGGAGCAGAAACTGTGTGAAGGTTACAATACATTTTAAAGCATTTTAAAGCTTTTTATTCTCATTATATATCATTAGCATTTTAGATATTGATATTGATAAGAATTTAAGGTCATTTATTTAAACAGCATCACCATTTCACTGTTTTTAACAAACATCCTTCTCTCCAGATAACAAAATAAAAAAATTAAAAAGACTAATTTTGAATCTAGGTCAGTAGATGATAGTAATGTTGACAGTAGTGACACGTCAGAATATTACTGTTTTTACATCTTTTGGTTGTTTAAGATAAAAATATAATTATTTGATTCCCTATTTAACTTCTTTAGTGTATTAACATTATTAACCATTTTAATTAAGCAATTTAATTGATTTAACCTAGGAACTAATTCCAATCGGATGCAGAAAATAAGAAAACATAAAGAAGTAAAATTAAAAGGTTTCTATAGATGTAATTAATAAATTCCAAACAAGTTGATTTAATAAATTCTTTTGTTTGGACAAATCTATTTAGCTCTGTTCTAAAAGTAAACAAAACTGAAAAAAAAAAAAATGAAATAAACTGTTACAGATTGAACAGTCAGACGATTCGGGACTGTTAGGTTAAACTATGAAGCCTAAAAAGCTTAACTTGAATGTATTATTTCACATTTGATGATTTTTTACCCTACTGTAAGTTCTCAATAATGGGTTAAAACAAAGTTTGGATTGTAAATAAGTTAAGAACTTGAGTCTTGACGTGTGGTTGCAACTATTATGGCATATTATGAGGTGCTGAATATATGGATTACTTCATATCCTTTCTATTCAGAATCTGTTTGCCCCACAAGAATCCCAGTCGCATCTCGTGATGAGAAGGGCTTTGAGCTGCTGCTGGGCATGAACATTCAGAAGAAAGCCAAGAAGATCGCCGGCTCGCTTGTTTCTGAGACAGCCTACGCTCTAAGTACCTCCACAGACATTACTGAGAACACCAGGTACGAAACTATCTAACTGGTCTGCTCATTTAATAACAATGAATAATTATCATGTAAGAGTTTTAATTGTTTTGCTCCATTTTTTTAAACAGAGACATATTCCCAGAAGGTCTTCCTCCATCGTATGTGTTTGTTGCCACTATACGTCTGAAAGGGACCTCTAGCAAGCTAATATTTGACCTATGGAGGATTTTGGCAAAGAGTAAGGAAATCCAGGCTGCAGTAACACTAAATGGAAAAGACCAGTCTGTCATCTTCGTTACCACCAGCGTGAGCGGAAAAGAGCAAAGAGTCGTCTTCAAAACAGGCTTCAAGGTTAGTGTGAAGACTAGTAGGTGAGAACTTAAAAGCAGGAAGTTCAGCACCATGAAGGAGTGATTGGATCATTAAGTGTCTCTTTCACAGCAACAAAGCGATATGTTTATAAAATGTAATCAGATCATCTATAGTGCCTCAAATGGAAATGTTCACAATATTTTTCCAAGTCACTTTCTTTTAGAGGCAAAACCACACTGGAAACAAATCGAAATCTAGATAAGTTATTTTTTCATAAAATAAGTGCATTTGTTCTTGAATTGAGAAGATAAAAGAGACGTTTTGCCAATGGAACAACACAAGTTACATTTAAAATAAGAAAACACATTTGCATTGTATTATTTTAAGCACATTTTATCTAAATATCTTTTTTTAAGAGTAAGAATACTCATACCATTTGCAAACTATCTCATTTACCTACTCAAATAAGGGGTAAATACAAGCAATTTAAGAAAGTTTTACTAATTCCTAGATTGTTTTTCCAGTCCAGGTCAAAGGAAAGTAAAACAATCTAAAAATAAGTAAAAATTTGTCAAATTAAGTGTATTTCCCCTTAATTTGAGTAGATAAATAAGATGATCTGCCTCTTAAAATAAGATAATTAGATAATATGCACTTGAAATAAGACAAAGCAAATGTTTTTTTCTTATTTTAAAATTTATTTAAAAATTAAATTTAAAATTATTGTCTTGGTCCATCTGCAAAGTGTCTCATTTACCTCCTGAAATTCTAGGGGAAAAAAAACACTTATTTTAAGATATAATGACTTGGTTAGAATTAATTTTTTCATTGCAAGTCAAATCTCAAGTCCAGAAAAAATGACATAAAGATTTTATTACTAAGTCTACAACATCTACTTTACCTCTATACCTGCAGTGTGGTAGATTAAACAAACTGAGAGGCTTTTTGTGACACAAGTTTTCATTATCTCTCCCAAAGCTGCAGGGAGACACACATCACTATAAAATATCTGATGCAGTGGGTAGTATTGATTGCGGATTGAGATTTAAGTCACTGATCTCATTTGCAGCAACATTTGGGGTAAAAACTTAGCCAAGTATGATGAGCAAATCCTAAATAACTGCTAGTGCCACCCCTCAATAAGTGTAAGATAGCCCAAATTCCCCCTTGTTTGAGCCCTGTCCTGATACGATTCATGTTTTCTCCTCCTCTGCTCTCCAGAAAAAGAAATCTAACCTCCAAAATCATAATATTATCTATGAGTAGGCCAGCAAAGGACTTGTGGCTGTTATGCCAATAGCCACTTTGGGTTGCCATAAAACTGTTCATCCTACTGCCAGAAAAGAGACATTAGACTACCACCGGGTCAGTGGCATACAAAGCCGCTAATACTGTTTTCCAGCCAGAGACACCGGGGGGGACGATAGACCCCTCAAAGGTCTCATAAACACACAAATCACATCACAGGGACTTAGAAAAGGAAATATTAAGGTGAAAATGTTACTTAGTGCTTCTCTCTAGTGAAAGAGTGTTTGTATTTACAGCACTGTCAAATAACATCACATCTTTGGAACATCTTTTTATCCCACATACCGAGCAATCACACTTTACAACCTTCCAATGTCAAGCTTTGGGAAGATGAACCACAAGTTCATTACTTGTTTGCTTTACAAACAACCCATGGTGTTGTTTGTAGAAGACCTCGGTCAAATATTGTTAGAAATAGAGGAAATGCCTGGAAAGGAACTGATAAAGTCGGATTTTAAAGGTGGGACTAACAGTCAATGGAAACGGTTGAGAACCAATCAACTAACTTTGAATGTAACGCACAAATGGATAAAAGAAAAGCTTTTGCAGCAGTCAGTTGTTTATAGCTTTAAATCCAGCTCATCTGGGACATTACAAAGCTTGGTTGCAGTCTTGACCGTCACAAAATAGGACCACTGGGAAAATTCTGGAGCTAGCGGTAACGCAGTTATGTCCCCGCCCCTTCCACAGACACTCTGCTGCACCTCTACAAAATTGTAGGTGCCGCAGACAGGAGGCCTCTGATTGGTCAGATCTACATCCACTTTACTCTATCCGTATTTCCTGTTTGGTTCCTTACTGGCTTGTTTTGTTTTGACCGCCATTGTGGAAAACGACTCGTGAAGATGGACCAGCTAGAAGAGCGAGGTGCGCGAGAACGCTGGGATCCTTTTTCCACCTGGATCCCTGCTCTTTTTGGCCCTCATGTCCCTCCGTTGTCGCACAAACTTGCCCCCACTTCCTCACCGCCTCGGCCGTATCTAGACCCACAGCTAGTTCCTGATTGGCCCTCTGGTGTTGTGGCGTGGAATAACATAGCGCAGACCATACTTCAATATAACCAGCCCTTAAGTCAGTCTGTCTACCCAGGCTAGGTGAATCCAGCTACACCACTAGCTTCACAATCACAGCTGCATAAAAAAACGTAATGGTTATTTGTTAATCTCAGAGCAATAACAGGCTCAATAGTAAGTGGGTGTAATAGTCATTAACTAGAAGGCCAGTTAACCTTTCTTGTTCCACAAAGATGTCTTACCTCTTATCCAAATGACCCTTTCATTTCTGATAATGGGGTTTGTAGCTCTTGCCATGTAAATTGTTTGTTTTGCAAAACAGAATCTGTAAGTGTTGCTGGACTTGTGACACAATCTCTGTGTCCATAGCTCTTGTACACTTGTGTACTAAACATTTAATCCAAATCTACCATTGTTACTGGGGGTTTAATTTGTGCAGTCATACAAGGGTGTTTAAACAACCAGCATTTAAGTTCAAATTAGCGCTACGTTCCGCCCGGACAACCTTGGGTGTTCGAAAATCCCCAGGAAATGACTTCCTGCTGTGTTAATTTGTTTGGGGAATGAAACAATATCCCTGACTTGTTTTATCAGATCTAAAACTTGCAGAGTTTGTAGTTTTGGCAAAGCAAAAATACAGCATGCTCTGAGTCAGCTAGCTAAGCACCTGGTACAGGGAAACCAAATGTTCCCAATAGCCCAAAGTTGTTTATTTAGCAACACATGGATGTGAACTTAATTGGTGTCCTCTTAATTATCCGACCCACCAATTGCAACTATAACTGCTTCTAGTCTTCTGGGAATGTTTTTACGCAGGGTTAAGGTTGACTTGTCTGCAGTCATCTCTGCAGACCAGTCAAGTTTTTTACAAAACCTTTTCAATGTTTATTTTTATGGACTTTTTTCATTGATCAGTTTTGTTGGAAAATAAAGAGGACATCTTATGAAGTTGGAAACATTGAATTAACCTCAATATGTTGGTGTATTGAACTATTAGGATCTTCACTAAAAATCCTACAAACATTAACCAATAGATACTAACTGAAGCTCACTACCTATGCTAATTTAAAAGGAACATCAAGTTTGCAGGAAGTTAAAAACCACTTAGCATCAGAAAGACAAATTAAGTCTTTGTGAAAAAAAGATCAAGCTTGTTCTATTAACTATTAACCACAAATATTTTACCAATCGACATTTAGTACTGGGAAAATTTCACACCTGTACTTATCATCATCCCATCATGGAAATCCTTGATACATAAAAGAACATCTTTTAGCCGCTACAGCTACAGTAGTGACGTGGGATTCCAGGCACCGTTGCATTGAGTCATGCCAAAAAAGCAATGGGATTCTAATGTCGATTAATATTCATCTATCCCTGTACAAAAGTATCCCTAACAAAGTGTCTGACCTCTAAATGTGACTGTAGAAAATCATATTTAATTTGAAGCTGAAGAAATAAAGCAAATTTATTGCAGATATAAAGATCCTTAACACAGCGGAGCCCTCTTCTCCTCCATGGAAGGAATGCACCATCCGTTAATCCTGGTTTAAACTGATGATTATATTCTATTGGTGTGTATGCTGAAATAGACTGCAGACTGAATAATTTGTAAATTTTATCAAGAATTCTGAGATAAGTTTTATAATAATGCCGCAATCAAGTGAGGCAGACTTGGGGCCTAGTGGATGAA
>NW_015150608.1:1143796-1151004 GCF_000732505.1 Cyprinodon variegatus
TGAAGATAGGCACCAGTGAATTCTTAAAAAAAAAAAAAGATGGTTGAAATAGTGGCAGATTCTAAGAGAGATAAAAGAGCCTTAGAAGCACAACCATCTTCACAGCATTTACACAACATATTACTGAAAAGAGGAACAGATGCCTAACATCACCGTTTAATCTTTAATCAAAATGTAAGGATTTTTGAAAATATCGAGACCTAAGATAAGTAAGATAGGTGTAACTATCATGAACGGTAAAGATTTTTAGAAAACTGAGCACATGGGGCCTGCAGGGGCATGAATTCACTTTTATTGCAGTTGATTGTTTATTCTCACAATTCACTGAAAGAATTAATGCAACTCAGGAGTTTTTCGACTGATGCAGCTGGATGTGATAGGCAAATTAATAAATAGTCAGCATATATATTCATTAGGCTTTGAACTGAAACCTTTTTTTAGCTGGAAAAAAACTGAAACATATCTTAAAACAGAATACATAAATATATGAAAACAGAAGATATTTTTGCAAAGATTCAAAACTGAAATAAATATTTTGTTAAACTGTCAGTCATCATTAGTCCCACCCCCAAAACTGAGGGGGGACCAGCCTAAAAAAGGAAAAAATTAATTTCAAAAGTATAGCTTTAAACATTTCTTACATTATTTTCAGTTTAAAAGCAATGTTTTGAAACAAACCTTTTGGCCCTGACTTAGCTGCAGAGAAGAGACACATTTAAAAACAAAATGCAGATTCTGAAAAATGTAAACATCTACGGCGGCTAATGTTGTATAATGTCATACATTATTTCTCCAATATTAAGTCTCCGCTCTGAATATGACCGCTGCAGATGTAAAAATAGGAGCTGGTTAAAAATATTGTCCTGTCATGTTCAATTCTCTGTCAAGGCCGTGAAGATGGAATGTGACAGAAGTCAGGAAGATGCTCAAAGAAAATTCTTCTTCTCAACCACCTCCACGGTGGAAACGGGTCTGCAGAAGTGTAGCTGTTGGAGCGCAGCTCTGTTTTGATGGCAGCATGGAGTAAAAACGCCTGTTGCACTTGCCAGGTTGATTTTTTTCCCCTAAATGCAGCCCTAACTGTCCACCGTGAGGAACAGGGCAGCACTCATGTGGAATTTGTATTTAAACATGTTTGATCAAACCCTGCTTGACGTGACACCATGCATAAGCCTGTCATTAGTCATTTGGAAATGATGGTCTAATCCAAACCAAACAGCGGCGGCTGTGTTTCCTCCTCCCTCTCTATGTTTCAGGAAGAGGTTTGTGATGGAAAATAGAAGAAGGTTTTGGTCCTAATGGCTCACTGGTTAAAATGATTTGCAGCTCATTTTGGGAAAACACACATTGGTGGACTTGTAAACAAAGATGAAACACGTGCACACAGCCAACAACAACAGAAGGAAGACCGAGAAAATGAACATGCAGGATGATTGTTTCCACATCAGACGAGCAGTGAACGAGCAGACGGTTGACACCTTTAATGGACCATTAAGGATAATCAGGAAATAATGGAGACATTTGTCTCATTCTTGTCCTTTCACAGGATCTGTATGACGGGAAATGGCATCAGCTGAAGCTTCTGGTGAGGCCTCAGCGGGTCGTCGGTTACCTCGACGATCAAATGGTCCAAGACTTCCTGCTGAAGCCTGTGGAGCCCATTTACATAAACGGGAAGACACAGGTGTCAAAGAGGCGGGGGGCACATGTCACTGTGCCGGTATGTAAGCAGCTTTATTAGTTTCTTTTATTTATTTATTTTTCTAATTAATAACAAAATAGTAAAAAAGAAATAATAATAATAATATATATATATATATATATATATATATATATATATATATATATATATATATATATATACATGTAGACTTAGTCATTAACATGTCATAGATGTATTTTTATCACTATATAGATCTATATGTGAGCCTCTCTTAAATTATTGTGTCATAAAAAAATACATTGAAGTAATTATAGAGTCTGTATTTAATTAATCCCAACAACAAAATAAACTTTTAAATAAATAAATCTTTTTGGTAAAAAAAAAAAATCACTCTTGCACCTAAATTATTAAATAAACAAAACATGAGCAACAACACAAACATTTATTTTTTTAATCACATTTTTTAAATCAATTTAACCATCAGTTTGGTTGAGAGTTACAGTTGTTTTATTATTACTCTTTTTATAATCACCTTATATTTTTTGCAGCTTCTTTTATAAACTGTCCTTAGAAAAATTGAAGGAGGAAACATAGAGATCTGATTGGCTGATCAACTATATAAACAGTGGAGTGAGTGAAGATAAACTTCCTTAATCACATTATTTTAAGGTGGAGATGAGATAAACTTAATCAACTCAATAAAGGAACATTAATGTCAGCAACCAAGCAGGTAAAGGCCTATTGAATAGAAGCTAATGTAAAAATAATGTAATGTTTCAAAAGAAGTTCAGACAATTTTTTTAAATAATTAAATATACCCTGTAAAATCTAAAAAATAAGTAAAATTGTCTTAAAATAAGTTTATTTGCCTATAATCAAAACAGATGAATAAGATGATCTGTCAATAGAATGAGGATTTCTGCCCTTAATTAAGTTAAATTAGATATTATGCACATGAAATAGATTAAAGATTTGTTTATTGTTATTATTTAAGCATAAATCCTACTAATCCACTGGCGAATTGTTAAGTTACCTTTGAATACTTTAAAAAAAATATTTACCTATATTTTATTTCTTACAGTGTATACATCATTACTCACAATCAATTAAGTAAAATAATTTACATATTTTATAGTCTGCAGAGAAGGAAGAGGTAATGAGAGACAATTTTGCTGCAGTACTTGATGATGTCAGCATCCATAATCTAAATGTTCATCTAGAAATTCACCTGTGTGTTTTGTTTGTTTGCTACCTTTTTTGTGGAGGATTACAAAAAAAAAAAAAAAAAACAAATATGATACAAGAGAAGGCAAAAGAGGAAAGAAAGCTGTAAGCTATTTTACTCTTGTCTCGAAATGGATAATATTAGTTAATGTTAGGTAATCATTTATTGCTCTTAAAATAAAGCGGTTGACGGGTAATTTTTTATTATTACGGCTTCGCCCATGATCTGGGCGGCAGCCTGCTGTCGAGATACTTTTCTATCTAAGGGACTGAAATAAAAAAAAATTAAAAACCCTTCAGGACAAACACTTAATATTCTGCTATGTTAACAGTCTATTTTTCACATTGACTTGGCAAATATTCATGTGAATAAAGCTCCAGTGTTCTTTGGATGCAGGTGGAGATCCAGAAAATGCGTTTGTACTGTGACCCGTATCAAAGTGAGAGAGAAACCGCTTGTGAAATATACTCAGTGGTGAGCTGTCTGCTGTTGTTTCGCTCTAAAATAAATATGTGCTTTCCATGCTCAAACTTTGAATCATTAAAATATTTTCCTTCTTTTTCTCCTTATTCATAGGATGATGAAAGGGTAAGTTTTTTTTCTCCCTTATTTTGTACATTTTAATTGGTCTTTCCTTCATAACTGAGCTTGCATGCTTCGACTGTGACATCACTCATTGGTTTGTTAATTTCTGTTCCGAAGCCTCAAATTTTCATTTCAACCATTTCAGTCTATTGGACCCAATATATTTGTATAACTTTATTAGAGAATTGTTTTTAACAGAACCACAAAGCCGAAATGTGTTGGACTTCTTTCATGACTCTTTGGGTTATGGCTGTAGTTTATGTAGACATGGGGAAACTCAATAACTTGATTATTTTACTCCATGTCCAAACCCAGACCTTGCTCTTATTGAACGATACATGTATTTTGTTGCCGTCAAAAAGCTTCTGGCAGAAATCTGGCTGCATATTTGGTCACATTGCTTGCAGGACAATTTGATTTTATTACCTAAACCAGAATTTTAAGCCTGATCCACAGATTTTTGATTCCATCACAACATTTATTTTGATGTGCGTTTTGGGATCGTTAACCAGAATCTTGTTTATCCAAGAATCTACACCAATATCCTCAGTGTTTAATGTAAAGGTTAAGATAATCCTTGCATTAACCAACATGCTACATTATGTTCCTTAGCATTTAAACACTGTGGTATACCAACTTCTACACCCTTAGTGGCTGCATTAGCAAACAAAATCTCACACCACCTGCCTTGGTTTAACCAACCAACTCACTGCATTGTTTCCTTAGTGGTTAGACACCATTCTATGTAAGACAACTCTACATATTTTGACTCAGTGATTAATTACTACACTAAAGACTGTAAAAGTGCTTTTAAGTCAAAGTTAAAAAGCCATTTGTTTAAAACTGTCTTTGACTATTAAACACAAACTGTTATCTGTTAAGGTTTTTGTCCAACTGTTTTATTTGCTCTACTACCTGTTTTTATCTTTGCTTGCCTTTATTCTTTTATTTTACTTTTATTCTATTGTTTAATTTCTGTAAAGCACTTTGAATTGTCTTTGTACTAAATATATACCCGCCTTGCCTTGTCTTACCTTGCCTAGCCTAGATTGGCAAACAGTAGTCCCAAGTACCAACAGCTTGCCCTTTGATGCTACCCACTAACCTAGCAGTTATCCATCATGCCGAACCAGATAACCAAAAACTGATTGATGCTAACTAAATGGAGCTTTTTTAGCACACTAACTTTTTTACCAGTCTGTAATATTTAATTTGGTCAGCATGTCTTAAAAATTGACTGCCCTGGTTATACAGCTACTGTCAAAGTGTAAACCAGGTCTGACGTCCCAGCATAACCAACAGCATTTGGGGTGAAAATCTAGTCTAGTCATATCCATTTTGCCCAACGGCTGGTGTTGAGCGGGCTAAAGGGTGTTTGGGCAAGACTGATGCCAACTAACTGTACTTAACCTCTTGAACTGGTTCCACACCAAGCTTCCTTATCGAAATCCCCTCAAATCAGTTATTTAATGGATCAAACCTGGACACTGTTGCTCAATCGGTGAGTTTAAATGCAGGATTTGAGCTACAGAAATAACCAATGGATCAAAGGATTGTAAAAGACGAGAAGAAATATAAGAAATATAAGAAATATCCAGTCAGAATCAAGCCAGATGCTTCTTGACGGCTAATTTTAGCTCATATGATTGTTTTATCTTTACATTATCTTTCCTTTTCTCCCAAAGTGTCCGCTGAATCGAACAGCCACAGCAGAACAAGACGAGGAAGAAGACTGCAACTGTGCACTTGGCCCACCGGGGCAGCGTGGCCCACCAGGGCGCATGGTAATAGACAAACCAATACAAAGAGGTTTGATGAATGACCTGACATTACCTTTATAATTATCTAAATTTTTGCATGTGAATGTTTTGGCTGTAAAAATAAAGACATTAGGCACCGACAGTCCTGTTTTATGTCCACCTCTGATTGAACAATAAGTCTCCCCACATCATATACCATGTTGTTGGCGGATGCTAATTCTTATGTTGTGTGTGCTATATGGCAAACGGCAGGAATAGACCACAGCATATGGAAAACAGAGAACTAGGAAATGCGCAATCGCTATTTGGGAGAATTTGATGTGGCAGAATAAAAAAAACTAAACATCAAGACGTACTGCCTTTCACTAATGACCTATGATGAAGGTTGCTTGTAATGACTCCCCTCTGATGACTATTTATTCATTCAGTGAAAGAAAGAGCTGCCGACATCTAAGTGTTTAAAAGAAGAAGATGAGTTTTCTCCGTTTATATTTTAAACATTGATTACATATGTGAAAAATTAGGACGTGCCAAGAAACCTGTTTTTATCTCACATATTTCAACGTATGGATATTTACATGTGAACATGATTAGAGAAACATCTTAAAGCCTTTAGACAGTTTGTCTTGTTCAAATCTGATGTTTAGGTTATTGTGCTCCTTCCTGCTAAAAATTAGAACACCATGGTCAGGTAGAATCAGATGTCTAATGTTTTTAAAACGAGGTTGGACAAGGCCATGTTTGTCCCGAATGTTTTCTCCCAGTTTGACGTCAAGAACCTGAGCAGCCCAGTCAAAAGCTCTTTACCTCCAGCTCACTCATCCATCTCTTTATGGAGCCGTTTCTAAACTGTTGTCAGAAGGTTTGGAGAATGAAATTGTTGAAAATGTGAAGGTATGGAGAGAATTGAAGCTGAGACCAACTCATAAAAAACAGCCTACCACCATAGTCCACTTCACATACTGTAACTTACCCGGAAAGATGATCCTGTCTCTATAAACATCTTTGAAGATTTCCATCATCCAGATAATAGTCAGGCTTAGAAATCTCAGTTTAGGCAACTGGATGTGAAATTTTCTAGCAGATATTATGCCTCTCATCCAAGACTTCTAGAAAACTTCACTTCTAGTTGCCCAAACTGAACTTTTCAAGCATGTCTCCAAGAAATATTCAATTGCCTCTCTTTTCCAGAGCTAATCTGAAGGCTATATGAGGTGTGGAGGTCTGTAGCTTTGACCCTGTAAAACGTTTTTAAGACACTACGTTCTGATACCCCTCTGTAATTTCAGGATGTCTACAGCTTATGCTCTCCCAATTGCTTGTATTGACTAATCTATATTATTCATTAAAGGCTTGTTAGAACTTAAAGTAATTGTTGAATATATAATAGAGCACCTTTTCCAGGTTGTAATAAGGTATAAGTTCTAATGTTTTATTCAATGTCACTCAAAAGTCCCAGCAGAGTTTTGTTAGAACATGGATAAGAATAATCATCCTCACCGATGTGCAGTGCGAGGATAGATTACTTAAGGTTTTGTCAGGGCTAGAGGAAAGTGATTAAAGATACTGGCCACAACTTTTAAGAGGCTTTTAAAGGATTCTGTCGGGTGTTTAATGGAGATTAACTTTTAAGATTGGACTTAATGCATTCAAGAACAGAACTATAATGAACCCAAAGTGGAATTTATTTTCATACAGAAGGAGTCTGAATGCCTTGGTGATTTATCTAAGATAGCTGAGGCAATATAAGTTCAAGGATCTTTATTATCATTATCGACAGATTTCAATGATTCAACTGTTTTGAATAAATTTTTCTAATATGAGGTATCAGGGGGAGCGGTGGCCTAGCGGTTAGGGCGGAGACCCTTAACCCCACACTGCTCCGTGTGCGCCACACAATGTCAACCAACTGCTCCCCAAGGAGGGTTAAATGCAGAGAGCTCATTTCAATGCTTTGTACTTGTCCCAGTTTAGT
>NW_015150608.1:1152174-1153813 GCF_000732505.1 Cyprinodon variegatus
GTCCTCAAACCACGACTAAACCCTGACAAATTCATTAGCAATAATATCAAAAGTGAAGGATTTCATGAATGGAAAAAATACTTTACATCTATGCAACAGTTCCTTGTTTCGTCTGTACAGGAACTATGTCCTAAATGACTGGGGACATATAAGTACATCAATGCTTACCTTTGTTAGGAAAACACTAGAGCTGAAACCTTATCGAGCACCAGTGTATTGCTGCCTATCTAACCTCCAGCCTTTCCTCTGCTGGGCAGGGTGATGAAGGCCCCCAAGGACTAAGAGGGGAGTCTGGTGTTAAAGGAGACAAGGCAAGTACTTAAGTATGCATTTTTATCTGTACTTATTTATTATCTGCATACAGGTTTGACAATAGTTTGTTTTATTTTATGCCCAGGGAGATCAAGGGGAACCCGGACTGCAAGGAAAACCTGGACCAACCGGACCACAGGTGAGACTGTAGCAGGCAAGAAAATGTTTTACAGGAATCTCTTTCCGCTTTTTGTTTTAAACACTGTTACTTCTTATGAAACTGAAATTAGGGATAAAGTAAAATTATGTATTTCATTGTAGGATTCTTAGATACAAATCAATTTAAGAACTATATTATACAGGTTCTTCACAAAACAAACAAACAAGCAAAAAAAAAGTCTTTGATCATACAGTATTTTCTCTCTTCCTTCTTTGCAGGGACTTCCAGGAGAGAGGGGTGAACCAGGACCTGCAGGAGAAACTGGCCTTAAGGTGAATTTAGACTGTTGTTAGTAAACGGACGCTAAACTATAAAAAATACAGCGTCAAAAACTATAAGCTGAACTGATGCGAGAGCTGAAGTGAAGCAGAAACAGCTGAATACAAATTAACGTAGATATTCATACAGCAAAACAATTTATCTAAATATTTTTTAGGAAATTCAATTCGATCAGAGAAACTAGCCTAGTTGTTTTAAAAAAAGAGGGTAAATGTTAGACGCCATGTCACAGACTACCGGTAGGCCTGACTTGCATAGGATGTGAATGCCTTTATTCTCCTAACAAGATTAATATTAACCTTTTACCCAGTGTAGTTTATTACACTCTTCATAATTATTTATAGAATTAAGTAAATTCAATCGTTTTCATAGAGCAGTCTGGGTGTTTTCCTGGTTGCACAAAAGAGCTGATCGTGCTTGACTAGCCTAAGCAATTAGCAACCGGCAAATGGCTGACAAACATTACAGAATAGGAGTGGGTGAGTGCACCACCTACTGGCCTGGAGGACCGAAATTTAGAGCTAATTCCTATCAAACTATAAAACAGCAACATATCATGCTGTGATATATGGAAATTCACAAACAGATAAAGAACAAAGTCACTGTTATCTGTCAGTGTTATCATCTGGGGCTGCTTGGATTTTTTAGAATTCTTTTGCTTTCTGTCATAAAAAAGAATGATTAGCAGGTATGGCAAACGCTTTAGGTCTAATACTGCAACCAATAGGAATGTGGTTTTAGGTTTAGTGGGCTATTGTGTTTTACATACTGGTTTGAAACATTGAAATGTAAAAACAAAGTCCCAAAATTTGCAAGAAAACTTTTTTCCTCTATCATTGATTTCTCACAGATTCCTGTGTGATTTGTACGTTGATAGTGCTGGACTAT
>NW_015150608.1:1154812-1165094 GCF_000732505.1 Cyprinodon variegatus
GTATGCAGAGTAATATGGAGTTTAAACCAAAACTCGAAACTCAGAAAAAACAAGAAAACTATATGGAGCTAAATTGGGGTCATAAAGTGTATTCAAAAACATTGCTTTTAAAACTAGAAAATAAAACTAAATAGTATTTGAACTTAAGAAACAAACAAAAAAGGATTTCAGAAAAGAAATGTTTAAAACTGCTTTGTATATTCAAGTTTACTTGTTTGTTTTTTTATTTAAACTAGTGCCCCCCCAGTGTGACGGCTGGACTTTTATGACATGGGTTATAGAATGATGAGTAACAGCTCAGGTTCCTGAAAGAAATTTTCTCAGGTAGAAACTAGAAATGTCTTTAAAACAACCTCAGTATTCTGTTTAGGATATGAAATGACATGCATTGCTAGTTTTGCATTCATGGTTTCTGAATACAACACCTGGCAATATTTTGTTCAGGAGTCTAGGGAATCTGTCATCTAAGTCCCGCCTCCTCATGGAGGGACCAGCAGTCTCAAACTAAAAAAACAAATCTGAAACAGAAAAAATACGTTTCAAATCTTTTTATTTTTCCAGTTATATAAACAATATTTTTGACAAAACTTTATGATTCCAAATTAACCCCATAAAATTAAGACTAGAAATATTTAACCTCAAATCATGACAGAAAGTCACTCTTAAAGGGCATATTTGAATTGATATAGATAATTATATAATAATATAATATTTTTTTTAATATAATTTTTTTAATACCCTCAACAAAATTGTGAAATTAAGAACAATGCACTAGGAGGAACATCTAGTTAAGAAAAAAAAAAGTTTGACTTATTAATACAACATAATCAGAGAAAGAGAAAACTATAGGTTAGATGAAAAGTCCTGATGTGGTAAGTTCTCTCTGGCTAAATGAGAGAGCAGAGGCAAACATCTGCAAACATGTGAACACTCCCACCAGCAACAAGTTTCTGATGCTATTTATGGATCGCTCTGAACTCCACTTTCACTTAGTAATTAGGGATCCCTCCTGTTATCATAATAAACTGTTCTACATCAACAGGAGGGGAGCAGGAACAGCATACTGTATGTCTGTGTTGTCTGTGTTAATCGGCAAACCACAGCTAACCCAGAATGAACAACTGCTAACCAACCCTGGTTTTAATAAAGGAATCATAACCTGGTATTTTACATACTGTAGGTAAAAGTTTCAAATTGTGTTTAAATTCGAGTTCATTTAATTTGCAGCAGGAGAAAAAAAACAAAACAAATAGAGCTCTGTCTAACCTTTTTTTTATACCCAATTAGGGTACATAGGAGAATTTGGACTGTGTATGCATGTTTAGGTGGCTATAAGATTAGCAACTTTAGCAGTTAACCATGGTTGTTTTATCATAGTTTGACTATGTACAGGAAAATGCGATTCATACGTGACTTTTTCATGGCAGTCAGAACAGCCCAATTCCAATCCTTTTGAAAAAATATGAATTCTGCAACAAGGAAAAATATTTAGTACAAAATTGGAACTTGAATTTGTCAACTTTCAACATTTTTAAAGCTAGTATTACTAACATTTAATGTTTGATGTAATTTTTTATTTTTTTTTTCACTGAGAAAACTGGTTTCAAGTTACAATTTAAAACGGTATAAGTAATAAAATAAATACTTTAACTAGTATAAAAAGAATGATTTTCTATTAAATAATTTGTAGGAAAATATTAATTCTGGTAAATAAATCGGCTTAGGAAACAATCTGAAGAAAATTTCCAAATAATCACAACCAATATTAATATTTCAGAATAAAAGCATGCTGAGTGAATAATAATAATAATAATACATTTTATTTAAAAAGCCGCCTTTCTGGACACTCAAGGTCACTGTACAAAAGCATAAAAAGTGTCAGAAAAAATAAAAATAATAATTATAAAGACATTTAAAAAAAAATTTAAAATACAGAGGCTGTGACAGTGAAATTGATATTTTTAAAGAGAATAAGTAATCTTGAACAGATGGGTTTTGAGTTGCATTTTAAAATGGAGAATTGAGTCCGTATTTCGAAGTTGGGGTGGTGGAGAGTTCCAGTTATAACTGACCATAAGGCCAAGTGCATTATCATGTCAAATTTTATATTTCGCTTTAAGAGTATGCAGAAAATCAACCTAAAGTTTTAAATAAGTATTTGATTTCACTACCTTTTTTGTTGAATATTTGTTATACTAATGGTACTGTTGTTAGTGTTAACACGTATCCAGAATTATGGACAAAAAGCTGAATATCATCTGCATAACTGGTAATGAATCCAATGCTCTCTGATACATTGTGGCCACAGCTGCCCTAGAGCCAAACGTGGGTAGGGTACCCAAACATTTTACTTAAGTAAAAGTAAAAAGTAGTCTTTAAAGAAATTACTCAAGCAAGAGTAAAAAAGTATTTGGTAAAAAGGCTACTCAAGTACAGAGTGACCGATCTACTTACTACCCATGAACAGATGTAATAATCTTTGAGCTATAAAATGTATGAAATCAGTAGTTATTATACAATAGGTTAAATTACAGTAAACAGTTTACTGTATTTTACGTCAACCTCCAAATGACACTGCAGTGTAAGCAAACATTTAACCAATAAGCTTTAAGTAAGAAAGCGTGTCTCTCAATGGAGCATTTTTGTTTTTAAAAAGCTTGATTTTGGTAAGGGAATTCAGTCACAATGGATTGAGTAGCTAGAAACTTTACGCAAGTAAGAGTAGCAATACTTTATCATATATTTACTTAGGTAAAATTAAAAATGACTATGCTGTAAAACTACTCCTAAAAGTATTTTTGTTTTTACAAAAAGTTACCCAAGTATATGCATCTGAGTAAATGTAACTAGTTACTACCAACCTCTGCTAAGAGAAGAAAGGCAGGCACTACACTGGAAAAACGATCTAGAAATAAGTAAAAGTTTCTTAAATTAAGTGTATTTACACTTAATTTGAGTAGGTAAAGGAGATAGTTTGTGTAAATTGTCTTTTTCCATTGGCAAGATGTCACCTTTACTTCCTTAATCCAAGAACAAATGCACTTATTTAAAAAAAAAAAAACAACTTATCTAGATTTCAATTTTTTCCAGCGGCTCGTCTGAACACCATCAACGCTTCACCACAGCGAGTTAGGTCACAGTGACTGAGCTGGGATGCTAACCTGCAAACCTCAAGTTGCAGGAAAAACAGATTATATCACAACTCCTAATTTCAATGATGTTGTATTTTAACTGAAAACAGTTCCCAGATACGCTGTGTCTTTCTAAGAAACTCTGCCAACTGTTTATCATAAAACTAACACTTAAAAAATGTAGTTCAATTTAACTCTGCAAATTAATACCAACTGTTTGGAATAAGTAACTAATGCAAAGTTAAATTAGACTAAATTTAAGTGTTAAATTAGCTCCATACCATAAACTACGGAAGAGGATTAGGGCCACTAGAAAAAAAAAAAAAAGTTAACTGATTTTTTTAATTTTATTCCAGTATAGTATGGGAAAAAAGTCAGAATTCTGACTTTAATGTCAGAATTCTGACTTTAATCACAGAATTCTGATTTTTTTTTCTCAGAATTCTGACTTTTTTTCTCAGAATTCTGGCTTTTTTTATTGTCAGAATTCAGTCAGAATTCTGAGAAAAAAGTCAGAATTCTGACTTTAATCTCAGAATTCTGACTTTTTTCCCATGTTAAACTGAAATTTAAAAATCAGTTTACTTTTTTTTTTTTTCAGTGGCCCTAATCCTCTTCCGTATTAAACATAGAACACCAACACTGGAAATTAAAAAAAATATTGCTGTGATAAAACCTTGATTGACTTCAGTATAAATAAAATCACAGTTTGGGACAAAGTTTATTCCTATTTAACTATTTAACACATTAAACATTCCATTGGTTATATTGTTGGGAAACACTTTAGTCTCAGACTAAAAAAATCAACACCAGACATTTCTTTCAGATAAAAGGATCTCCTTTTCATACCTCTCTCCTGCTCACCATGTTGGACAACAAACAGCTGGTATTCCCTGTAGCCCTTTTCTTTTCTGGGAATCTGGGAATTCTAATGACCCAAGGAGGGTTTTCCTACATTCACCAGTAGCACAGTGGGACAGGGTGGGGATGTAAATATTTGCTATAAGTAAGAGAAAGGTATTCAGTTCTAATCGTGCTGCTGTGCAGTGGTGTCGTTCCCACAGCAGCCAGGGATAGAAAGGCGACAAAATAAAGATCCGCATGTGAACCAAATTAGCAAGCAGTGTGGTCTCCTGAGGAAACATTGCCTATCTACTGTAGAAAATCTCCTCCCGATCATCCGTGACAGCTCCATTGCATGTTAATGAGGCCTAGAGATAGATACGCCATGCAGGGCCTTCAGGCTGTCACATCGGCCTTTAATCACAATGCTGCTGCGTTTACACGTCACGCCACCGACCCAGCGTGGCGCTGGAGATTAAAAAACGCATCTTTGATGCATGATTAGGTCTCTCATTATCAGACTGAGTTTACGATGCGCGTTATGAGTAACTCGGCTGAGGATGTGTGAGGTTTGATGTGACAAAGATACAGTCTCATATTTCTACCCTATAATCAGGAAATGTATAATTGTTATCTCAATAAGCACAGTAAGTTGTTTCGGTGTGTAAAACGGGAAACTTCGGCTCTCGTTTTAACTCTGAATGATGACCTATTATCAACAAAATTACCTACTTGTGCAGACAAATAGAGAAAAGGTCTACGGCTGGGTTATTTTTAACCCATGTGCTTGTAATTTACTTCAGAGGCCTCCTAAATATAAAAGTCAGCCTGAAGTTGTTGCTCTACCTCTAAATCGTCACTTGTTTGTCACAAGTAACAGATGCATGAAACAAAAGGAGATCTCCATGTTGGGTTTGGTTTTTAGTCTTCATACATGGAGACCACCATAGGCTTCTAGTAGTAGCATCCTAGGTATTACTACTCGTACTTTAGTTAAGTTTATATTCTGTCCATTTTAAGTAATTTCACTTAATGAAAACAAGCTTGTTTTAAACAACTTAAAAAATCCCCAGAGACAGAAAAATCTTCTTTTTTCCTCTTCTAATGGATCATCAGTTTCCGTTTTTTTCCTTTTGCTTAGATTATAGATCTGGCTGCGTTTTTCAGTGTTTAGTCCTATTTTTCTCCTAGACATTGTAGTGGGCTCAGCTTTTACTGTGACTAACTGTACCGTATTTTATCTTTTGATATGAAAACTGTTTCAGAGCTGATCCAATCAACTTTTCTTTTTTTAGACAGAGCCTCCTGAGCAGCTAGTTTACCTTTTCAAACGTAGAAAGTATTTACAGATTAGTGCCTCTATGTTGTTTTCTATGTTTGCTTCTGTCTCCTTGAACCCTAGTCGACCTCAGCAGAAGGCCGATCACAGAAAGCCTGGTTCTGCTGGAGATTCTTAGTCTGTTATCCTCTCCACTGTCGCTAAATGCATGCTAGGAGTGAGGGATTGCTCTCCATTTTGCTTGACTGAAAACTTTGAGCCAATCTGAATGTATGATCTGATTGAATTCTCCCTGTAGACTAACTTGTTGTGAATTGGTGCTAGAGAAATAAACTGATATGTGCATATTTTAGGCCGTTTGCTATATGATCTTGTGAAGAAAAGTGAAGAAATCATGTTAATTGCCGAATAACCAAAAAGTCTAAACTATTTTTATTGGTTCCTCCCCTCTTGCGGTCGCTGAAAGTGGCGGATTAATCAAACACACAAAGCTCCTGTTTTATTAGATGAGGACTTATTGTTGACATTGACAGCCTGAACCAATCCATGGTCCAGCTTTAGATCGACGTCTGTCCCCTGTGGACCAAATATGAGCAATGAGGATTTCAGCACCATGTGTCTCAGTTTAAGCTGTCAACACAGACGAAGAGCTGCTTCTTCCTCTAAATCAGCCCCGATGTTAAATGCAGTTTGCAGTATGTTTGTTGCAAGGAAACAACTGAATTAGCTCTTCACTGCCTCTGTTTTCTTTTGAAGTGTCTCACCACACTACGCGCATAAACCCGTACGAGCAGCAGACCTCATAATTAAGCAGCCAAGACGCCCACAATGGTCCAATAAATGACAAGAGGACAGAAATGTGGGGATGTCTAAAATAAGGGAAAATAGACAGGTCCAGAGAAGTTGGTTTGATGCTGTCCTTTGTTTAAAGGAAGACTAATTCCCAGTTTACTATTACATTCTCTTAAAAACTGGATCATCTTCTCATCTGGGGACTGAAGCTCTAAATACAAAAGTTATATAAAAAAAGAGGCTGATAAAAAAATTACAGCGAACCACAATTGAATGTATTGTGTGTCTGGAACATAATTTCAAAGCAAGAATTAAGCAGAGCAGTAATTTAAATCACTAAAAGCTGTGAGGCATTTTAGTCTAAGTTTTTAAACAGCTGAGTCTCTAGATTAAGCTCTAAGATTAAGGCTGAAAAACAACCTTAAATAAAAAAAGAAAAAAAAAAAACACTGGAAAAATAAATGAGAAATACATCTGAACAGAACAGCAACTAGTTTTTTTTCTACAATCCTATACATAAACAAAAGTACGTCAAATCTTCTTGAAATAAATATATTTATCCTTGATTTGAATAGTGTGGATCACATTGGTAGATTAAATTGGGAGAGTGGCTTTCCTTAGTGGAGGAAAATAAGTTTTAAGATGTTTTATGTTGTTCTATGCATTAATTATAAAGATTGGGGGATAATGCAGCACACGTATGAACCCCTTCAGTAATATCTGCCAATAGAGAAAGGTAAGAGTTTACTTACCTGCTCAAATGAAGGGTATCTGCAATTTATTGTGTATAAAACAGCCCATTTAAAAAAAAAAATTCTTATTCATAGTCCAAAAAGTTCACAAGTAGCTCTTTGGGACATTTAAAATGACTCCTAATAATAATAATAAGGTAGGCTTTTAGTTTTTCAAAGAACTTTCGAGTTTAATTTTCCTATCAGAATGATGAAAAACCAATAAAGAACCAATAATGATTAAAGAACCAATAATATGCATCTTTCTTGTTTTTTTTTATTATTACTTTGAAAACTTTGTTTTTTAACATAATACTTCCAAACAAAGGAAATCCATACATTTTATGTTTTCCCTTGTTTACAAACCTAAAGATACCAATAAATAGCAACAGATTTGTGTTGTTCCAGTGATTCAGAAAACAGGCAGTTGGATTTGGGTCTGGCCTCTTCTAAAACATGACATATTGAAACAGAGCAGTTTACTGCACAAAAAGAGGATGGGTGGTGATGGTGGAATAAATATGCAAAAGGAAATATCTACAGTTTTTTTATGTATAATTAACACTTTCGATGTCAAAATACTATTAAAGCATTTAGACAGTTTAGGGCTGTGATTTAACAAAATGTGAATAACTTTAGGGGGTAGGACTATGCATCAACAGTGTGAAGGAAAAGAAACTTAAAGCAAGTAAAACTATCTGATCTTGAGTTACAGTCAGAGGTTAAAGTTGGAGACAAATAAGAAGATAAAGGTATTTGATAGAAGATAAACTCCTACCGGCCAGTAAACGGGGAACCTGCTCTCAACATCTTTCATTCTCACCGCTTGATGCAAACTGCTTCATACCAAACTCTTTTAAATATTAAACTATACTGACATGTCTCCCCAGATGATACCTGGCAGAGAAAGAGTACAAGATGGCCATCTAGAGTTTAACTGAAAAATCATCTCACATTTCTAAATCTAAATATTTATTTTTGTTTAGGAAAGAGTTAAATAATTTGCAGTGTTTCGTTGCAGCTTTGGCTCCGTGGTCATGGTTGTTTTCCTACAAACCAAACCTCCACCTTAGTCTCAAAACTATTGATTTTCTTGCTCTTTGTTTAACTCCATCCGTCTGACCAGCTTCCCTGTACCCACAAAAATCAGATTTCCTGATAACATAAAGCTGCGATCACCATGTTTAATAAAGGGGATGGTGTGTTCAGGGTGGTTTGAAGAGTTAATTTTCAGAGCAATGGAGCTTTGCATGTAGCCCAATGGTTTATTTTTGGTTTCCTGTGATGTCAGAAACTTCTTCCACATGTTTGCATTGTCCCCCCCCCACATCACTTTAAACTGCAAACACAACTACTAAAGGTTTTCCCTTTCATTGCTACCAGTAGCCATGGACATCTGCAGCTCCTCTAGAGCAGGGGCTACCAACCTGACAACCTTTTATGACATATTTAGGCCTGAATGTACTTTAAAATCTAAATACGAACATTTAAAACCTTCAAATATTTAATTCTGCAATGTAAAAGAAAACTTGCGTAACTTTTAAGTAAATAGTTCATTTCTGTTGATTTGATTTTGGGATAAGCAAGTAAAATGGGCTGAATACAAATACAAAAGGGAGTATTTAAACATTTTCCTATATAATTGATACTTTCGATGTCAAAATACTATTGAAACAGTTTAGGGCTGTAATTTAACAAAATTGAATAAGAGTCTACTTTCAAAGTGCTTCACTTGCAGTTTGCTAAAGTTTTCAATCAGCGGGGAAATAATACTAATAATAAACTTTTCTTTGCATCTGTAGTTTCTTCCAAGGTCGGGTTTTTAGATAAACAGCTGGGGACAATCATGAATGACTAAGATATGCAACGTTTTTGCAAGGAGAAGATGTTTTACTGGAAGGATGGGGGTGAGCTGCTGCTCTTTAAAGCCTGAAGGATCCAGTTGAACTGGTGCTAGAATCTGATAAGGCTTCTTCCTGGCTGCCATTATGTGGTTTTCTTGAGCAGATTGCAGTTGGTAGGTTACCACAGGGCATAACTAGAACATTACGGTGAGATAATGCTTTGGGATCACCAGGTTGGAACTATAAACTTGGACTGTTTCTGGGAAGCTTTTTAGGTTGAACCACATGCTAATCTATTTTACTTTCATCTGAGGGAAATTTGTAAGTTGTACTTAGTGAGGTGTTATGACTGCAAAGTATAACCTGTATCTCAAAACTTTAACCCTCAAAAACATGAAAAAGACAAATTCTCGGTTGATGCATCTTCATATACATCCCCATCTTTTTAAACCATGCTCCCATTGAGATTTTCACCACATTTCACTTTTGCCAACAGATAGTAAATTATTTCAAAAAAGCAAACCCACTGTGTTTTTTAGACTCCACCAAGAAACCAACATATTGAAACATTTTGGACTCATTTACTTCATGGTGTCAACATGTTGTATTGCTGTGAAGCTGAAAAATACAGTGGGAAAAACGGAATGTCACCCCAGAAGCTGCAAAGTGCACTACACACCTTCATGTATCTGAGCTCACATTGATCACTTGACATTAGAAATAGCAGAGTTATTAAATTATCTGCAATATTTTCTATTATTTCATCACCCAAATGTCAAGTGTCTTCGCAATTTGATAAGAAATCACCTATTTAAGTTTTTTAGCTTGTAAGCTTATCATCATAACTATAATAGGAAGCATTATGCTTCCTTTTCCTATCTCCTTTCTGACTCTCAGCACTATTCAGATAGCACTTATCATGGCGACCATCCATGCACTTCCACTTTGGCTTAAAATTCCTTTTCTCTGTTTAGGTTAAGCCCTTGACAGCATGACGTGGGTTTTATGTTTATTAAGCCATGTGATTCCTTTGTTTTAGACCAGGAACAAATGTAAACTTTAGAGAATACCAGCCTTTAAAGACTTAATTTGGAAAACCCAAACATGTTAAAACTCACAAAAGTAAGCTGTCTCTTCAAAAGAACATAGATCTCCAGTAGTACTTTTTATTTAAAAATAAGAAAACTCAATCCCTTGCTAATAAAATACATTTTCTTAAAAATGTTAAATATTCAAAGTTCATGGAAATATACTCATTAAATTGTGCAGTTTAATACCTCAGAACAAAGAAATTAGCTACTTCACAAAGCATAGATGGTTCCTGCATCGTTCAGGAGGAAATGGAAAGCGGAATTGGAAAGAACCAAAAAAATCTTAGTATAACATGTTGACCTAAATACTGAATATTGTCAGTTTCATATTAACTTAGAAATTGCTGTTTGTGATAATAAAAACTCATAAATACTTTATAAACTATATATCCTTAGTTCAATTTTCCTCTCATTGATGTTGACACTTTTTCACCTGTGCAATGCATGCTGGGTTGATGTGGCAAAGGTCTTACCATCTTGATGGGCATCAGCAGTTTCTTCTCTGCTGTTGCTTAGCATCATCTGGCTTCTGGTTCCATCTAAGATCAAATTAAAGGAGCAATGATGCAAA